>NC_067486.1:67865340-68035340 GCF_947179515.1 Apodemus sylvaticus
GAGCCAAGTGGGAGGAGGGTAAGAGAGGGATGTGGGGAAAGAGAAACAAGACTGGCGGGAAAAGAGAGGGCACCTTCCTGCCTGCGGTCCCTGAGACCTTTCCTCCCTCTCCTGGGTCTGCAATGGCTACTGGAGAAGGCACCCGGTTACTTCAGAGGGAAGGGCAGAGATAAGAGGGAAGAGACAGCACAGAGATAAAGAACTTGAGGCTAGACTGGCAGGAGACAAAGTGAGATGTATAGCTACTCTGATGAACATGGGGGTGCGGGCAACGATAAGCAGTAAGGGTGGGATAGAAATACCCTAGACGCCATCTTTTGGAAGGGGTGATGAGGTTAGACCATCAGCTCAGTGTCAGTATGTGAAACATGGTGGGTGTCTTCTGTCCAGGACAGGAAGTATCTGAGGCCACTGGGGGAAACAGCTTGAAAGATTTGCCAAGGTTAGTAGGGTTAACATAGAAACTAGGTAGACCGCATATCCATGACCCGGATGTGAGGGGCGGTGCCCCTAGAGAATTGGAGGATTGGATCATCCCGTTTTGGAACTCAGCATTTTAGACAGTCTCTCAGAACTCAGACTGAAGCAAGAAAGGACATGAGCCCCAAGCAAAGGCAGAATTCCAAAGTTGGTGGAGGGCTTTCGGGAAAGCTGTGCGATGGAAAACGGGAGCTTTCTCCTCACCCGGGGCCACTGCCTGAGTCTCTGCTCCTAACCCCTCAAGGTGCCATTCTCTACGAGTGGGGGTCTGTGGAGTGGCTGGTCTCAGAGCAAAGACAGAGCCCGAGATAAGAATCAGCATTTTGGCGTTCTCAGGCAGAGCCAGCCCTGCCAAGGCCACATAGCGGCAGGCAGTTCCATTTCAGAGACCGCCACCGAAGACCACGGCAGGCCTAACACCCGCTGACTGTGTGAGTAAGACATCCCATGAGGTCCAAACTGCGCTTTGACTTTATCACATAGATACTATGTGTATGTACTACAGAGACACGTATGACATTCCAGGCACCCCCCCCCCCACCTGAGTATGAACAAAGTTACTCCATTGTTTTTAGGAGCAGGAAAGCCATGTGGTAGAGAGGGATGCAAGGCACCTTGACAGGACAACAGGAAGCTGTCACTGAAAACAGTCTGTGGAGGCTGGAGAGATGGCTCAGCGGTTAAGAGCACTGACTGCTCTTCCGAAGGTCCTGAGTTCGATTCCCAGCATCCCCATGGTGGCTCACAACCATCCATAAGGAAATCTGACTCCCTCTTCTGGAGTGTCTGAAGAGCTACAGTGTACTTATATGTAATAAATAAATAAACCTTCAAAAAAAGACAAAGTTTGTATATGCACCCTTGACCTTAGGAGTCATTCTTTTATGACAGCTCTTTTTTTCTTTTCAGATTTGTTATTTTATAATTTATGTGCATATGTAATATGTATAAGTGCATATGTGTTTGAGTTTACACATACCACAGAGCCTGCGGAAGCCAGAAGAGGACATCAGAGGCCCTGGAACTGGAATTACAGGCAGTTGTGAGCTGCCGTGTGGGTGCTGGGAACTGAGCCCAGGTCCTCTCAAGAGCAGCAAGTGCCCTTTGCCTCTGCACCATTTCTCCAGCCATTTCTTCCTCACAGTTTCTACTTATTAAACTTGTCACCTGGGTTTTTGTTTATTTCCTTTCAATTTGATGAAACAGTGTCTTGCTATATAGGCTAGGCTGGGCTGGAAGTCTTTATTTTCTTTTTTTATTTATTTTTTATTTTATTTTTTTCAAGACAGGGTGGTGTGTGTGTGTGTGTGTGTGTGTGTGTGTGTGTGTGTGTGCGTGTGTATAGCCCTGACTGTTCTGAAACTCACTCTGTAGACCAGACTGACCTCGAACTCAGAAATCTGCCTGCCTTTGCCTCCCAAGTGCTGGGATTAAAGGCCACCAGCAAACTTGGGCTAGAAATCTTGATCCTCCTGCCTCAGCCTCTACAGTGTTGGGATTTCAGGAATGTGCTACCACACCTGGCTCACCATTGGTGGTGGCTATGGTGGTGGTGTTTATGGTAATGGTGATGGTGGTGGTAGTGTTGGTAGTGGTGATGATGGTACTGCTGCTGTTGATGGTGGTGGTGGTGGTGATGGTGGTGGTGATGCTGGTGATGGGGGTGATGGTGTTCATTTGTTTGTTTTGTTGTTTTGGTGACACGCTCTAGATTACACCTTCTCATCCACAAAGGTCACATTGAAGTAACAGCTAGTGTCAACCTAATACAGAGACTCTTCCATTTTTCAATGTGTGGAAGACTGGAGAGTTTCAGGGCGTTCCCAGAGGCTGACCAGGACACCAGGGCTTTAGCCATAGCTTTGTTACCCAAGGTAAGTCACAGTCTCTTTGAGCCTTGTTTTTCTCATCTGAAACATGCAAATAATAACACTTACCAGAGAAGCTGTAAGATTGAAGTGAGCTTATGGATGAGAGAGTATCTTACAAATGTGAGGGTAACCGCAGAAGGCATCTGGCTTGTCGCTTCATCCTGACATCACCCTGAAGAAAGAAATGAATGTAGCAAACAGAAGAAAGAGTCTGAAGCGGAGACCCAAGCTTATCTGCCCATAAACGTCTCTCCTGACTCCATTAGGTTTTTCAGTACTGGGACTAGGGATCAGAACCTTGTGAGAGGAGGTCTATGACATTCCCCCGTCCCCTCCCTGTCTCTCTCAGGTTTCCGTGACTTTCCCTTTGAGGCTGGCTCCATGGCTTGCTCATTTTCCAGTGTTAAGTGTCTGTAGTGATGCCTCTTTCTCTGCCCAGGGGAGTCTTGAGGATTTTGTTCATTTCTTCTGCCCTCCCAATGCATCCTACAGGTAGGTTAGGGGAAGAAACCATTGCCCTCTCCTAGAGGTACCCTGTCAAGACCTCCCATGGCTCTAGGCTGCTGGGTTTGCTTCAGGCAGGAATCTGATGGAGGGTAGAGCAGGAAGAACTCTGTAGAAGTTTGGATAGTGAAGTGATACTAAAAGGTTTTCCAATGGTAGCGAGGCTGGCTGAAACAGACAGTCAGGGTTCACCCTATGTATGTGTACATGCACATGGACATGTATGGGACATGTATGGGCACATACGTAAGACAACAGCATGGGTGCCATTCCTCAGTCTCTTTTTTCTCTTTTTTTGGTGGTGGTGGAGTTTTTCCCAAGGAGACAGAGTCAAGTTCTCTCATTCACCTAGACAAATAGCTCAAGTTGGCTGGGGGCTCTCTCCCCACAACTAGTTGGCAAGTCAACTCATGGTCAGCCATGAGGAAGAGATCTACCTAGCCCCATCTCCAAAGTGCTGGGTTACAAGCGCACACTATCACACCTGGCATATTTAATGTGGATTCTGGACCTTGAACCCAGGTCCTTGTGCCTTGCAAACCTGGTACTTTACCACCGAGCTATCCTCCCCCACCCCACCCTCTACTCCCACCATTCTAAGGACATTTCTAATTTCTAGCCTCTAGTTTCTCAGGGAGCCCTACCGTACCTAACTCACCAACACAAACCTTACACCTCACTAGAACGTGGAGAACTAATGAATCTACTCTAGACTAAATAAAAGCATCAGAGTATGTGGGCAGGAAGTGGAGCGGTCATTCAAACTAATTACGTCTAGAGTGAAAAGATTTACAGCTAAAATGCTGGCCCCAGAGTGTGTCCCCCAACTCGGGGCAGGGCCTGTTACTTCCTTGTCTCACTCAGGGAAGACTGAGGTTACAAGAGGTCAGTGTGTACCCCCTCCCCCATTCATTATCGTGTCATAGTCAGGCTGAGTGACCAAGTGAGACAGAGCTGACTTCCTTCATGGTTCTTGTCCTGAGTCACACAGAAAGGTGGAGTCAGAGCCAGGTCTTCCTGGGCCCAAAGTGAAAGAAGGGAATTAAACTGAGAGTCCTCGGCGTAAGCTTGGCTCCGGGTTACTTCCCCATGGCTGACGGTGAGTTGACTTGCCGACTAGCTGCAGGGAGAGAGCCGCCATCATGCCCTTTCTTCAGGTGGTCAACAACCAAACAAAGTAAAGACTATTTCACCCTGCGATTTCCTCAGATGCGCAGCTTGTACCGCAGAGTTCCCACAGGGCTGTGACCCTGTCAGTTCTGCTCTGCCCTCCTGTTGGATCCTTAATATTGGGCTGGCCCTGTCACCCCAACTCCATCTCCATTCCCAACAGGACCTAGCTTGAGACTTCAAGGGAGATGATCGTTTCAGAAAGAAAAACTGACCTCTGAGGTGGAGCTCAAACCTATCTCAATCCTACCCCATAGCCTGGCCTCTCCCACTGGCCCACAAGTAGGGGTACGGCCTGCTGGGCCTTGTTCCCACCACGCATGCTCCTTGACCACGTGATTGATGCCTGTTCCCTGTGCGCAAAGGCAAGACTCTCACACTGTAGAAGATAATGAGGAGAGGCACGGACACTCGTGTCCCATGGCTGGATCCCGAGATGCCGAGTTGTATGCTGATATCTCTACAAAGGAGAGAGCCAAGGTGACAAAGGGACGTTCTATGCCCTCAGCTCTGGTCCCAAGTCCATGGTGAAGGCATTTGGCATTTGGAACGCACAAAGGACTGTCCTCCTCCCAAGATTGAGTTTCTCTGGAAGTGCCAAGCATTTTCTAAGCGATTAGCTCACTTCCCTTTGCCAACATCTGGGCAAGCGTACCCATGAACCAGGGGCTCCTTTGGGTGCGTAGGAGGCGTAGGAGGCAAGGGTTGGCTTAAAGCCCAGGATTCTCAAATTGTTCCGTTTGGCCGGTTTTAGTCAAAAGGAAAACCTAGGCCAGGAAGTTCACCACAATGGCAAGTGGGAAAGAAAGTACTCTAGCCCACCCGAGTACTACGACTGGGCTCAGTCTTTTAAAACCTAAACTAAAAAGCCTCAGCTGCATCTTAGAGCTAAAAGAGATGCTGGTAGCCACAGGTTAGGTCACTCTTCCAAGGAAGAGGTGTGCCGGTTCACCCAACTGAAGGTGGCCGAACCCAGGTAGATTTCCTGTTCTCTCTTCTTAGTGTTATTAGTAAGCCGGTTTGTAGTCATTTAATAGGCCAGTAAGAACCACTGCCCCGATCTAAACCTCTACCATGACCAACATGACGGAAACACATCCATGGCTGCTGCCCTCTCCAAACAAGCCCATGGAGGCAAGAATGCAGGCCAGCTGCAAAGCTGACCACAAATATAAACTGGAGGATGTACCCCAATGGTTAGCGTGATTGCCTAGTATATATGAAGGTCTGGTAATTTAGGCACATTGTTTTCCCATTATAAAGATAATACAGGCTCATTAAGGAGCAATAGAAAATATTTTTTTTGTTGGTTTTTTGGATTTGGTTTTTTGGACAGGGTTTCTCTGTATAGCCCTGGCTGTCCTGTAGATCAGGCTGGCCTTGAACTCAGAAATCCACCTGCCTCTGCCTCCCAGAGTGCTGGGATTACAGGCATGCACCACCACCGCCCAGCCATAGAAAATATTTAAGAGAGGACGAACATCATTAGCCAAGCAGTGGTGGTGCATGCCTTTAATCCCAGCACTCGGAAAGGAGAGACGGGTACATATCTGTGAATCTGAGGCCAACCTGGTCTACAGAATGAGGTTCAGGACAGCCAGGGCTACACAGAGATACCCTGTCTTGAAAAAATTAAATAAACAAACAAACAAAAGGTGAGCATCACTATAATCTCAGAATTTTTTAAAAGTCAAAACAAAAGGAAACAAAAACCAACCCAAGGTCCTCTATTAATACTTTCTGGGCTTTTCCCCCAGGACGGCTTACCAATATTTTGTTGTTATTTGTTTGTTTTGTTTTATTTTGTTTGTGACCACTTCTAACCTTGTAGCCCTGACTACTTTGGAACTTGAAACACAGACTAGGCTGGATTTGAACTCACTAAAACTGTCTGCCTACTGCTTCCTCCCAAATGTGCTGCACCCTCACCCCATAACACACACACACAAATATATATACATATTTAATTTATCATATTTTTGTTTGTTTTCACAAGAAACTTTGTAGCACTTGTTGTCCTGGAACTCACTATGTAGACCAGGATAGCCTCAAAATCACAGAAATCCTCCTACCTCTGTCTCTTATGTGCTAGAACTAAAGGCTGGTTAAATTCATGTTATTCTTAGCAGGGCAGTGGTGGCACATGCCTTTAATTCTGACTATATCCATACATTAATAACTAACTTTAAACCTAGCCATTTCAGTTACTAGAAACATTTCATTCACTTTTTTTTTCCTTTTGAGACATGCTATGTAGCTCTGGTGGCCTGGAACACACCGTTCTCCTGCCTCAGCTCCCTGAGTGCTGGGGGTGCAGGGGGCTCCTATACCTAGCTCTCTCACATACTTTTAAAGACAACATAATATGGCACCAAATGCCACCATGTTAACTGAGTCAGACAATCAGAGTTGTTTTAGTTGCCTCTCTTACAAAACATGTGGAGATGACAGTTTCGGTACCCACAGCCCCTCCTGTACTTAGGCTCATTTCCTCAAGTTAGGCCCAGTCCTGGTGTGCTCTGCTCCACAGGTTATAGCAGGAAGCTGGCATGAACTGGCTTGTTACAGGATATAAAATGTTTTCTTGGGGGTCGGTTCTATCCTAATGTTGACAGCCGCATGGGAGAGCAGAATGGGATAATTACTACTTTGCACAGAGCTTGCAAAACAGGTGGAGTCCCCCCAAGAGTCCTTCCTGGGTGAACTTCCAGCCATAGTGCATGACCAAATAGCAGGCATCTCTGCTGAATACCTTAGCCTCGATCCTTAGTCAGGTGAAGATTCTAGAGAAGATGACGCAGAAACAATTTGAAGAAGGAACAAGGAGAGAGATTTAGAGGAACAGCCAGAGGTTTAGAGCAGGAGGCAGTGGAAGCAGTCTGACAGCTAGGAAGTGAGACTTGCTCTTTCTCCACACTGGAAACAGACCGGCTGACCCAGAGGCCAGAGAGACAGAGGGAACAGAGTCAGGGAGTCTTAGCAAGTAGATTAGAAGCAGAGGTTAAGCCAGGCAGTGGTGGCGCATGCCTGTAATCCCAACACTCTGGGAGGCAGAGGCAGGCAGATTTCTGAGTTTGAGGCCAGCCTGGTCTACAGAGTGAGTTCCAGGACAGTCAGAGCTATACAGAGAAACCTTGTCTCCAAAAAACCAAATCCAAAAAACCAAGAAGAAGAAGAAGAAGAAGAAGGAGGAGGAGGAGGAGGAGGAGGAGGAGGAGGAGGAGGAGGAGGAGGAGGAGGAGGAGAGCTTAGACAGAGGTCAGCCTGGCAACCCAGCAGCCAATAACTGCCCAACCCCATGTCCCAGGCATCGTGTCTAGCGCAGAGACTGATGAAATGGACAAGAAGAAGATCTTGCATCGCCAGAGCCACTGTCTAAAGGAACCTAGGCATGAAGGGAGGGGCATTTAAGGAGGCCTCTGGGTCTGTGACGTTGATGAATTGTTGTTCGCTGTGCATGGAGGAAGATCAATAAGGGCGGGTCCAAGGTCTCTGTAAGAGCTTCCGAGTGTAACAGATTTGCCAGCCACAGAAAGCTGTTCTCTCACAGTTAAGGGAACATGAAGTCTAAAGTCAGGGTGTCGCAAGCCTATTTTTGCCCTTTCGGTTTTTGGGATGTGCAGCAGTCCTTAACACTGCTAGACTTACCCCTTTAATCTCTTTCTTCACTGTCACATGACCATCCCCCCATCCCCCATGCATCCATCCTCTTTTCTGGAGGACCCTTGTCACTGGGCAAGGGTCCACCCTAATATGATCAGTCTGACATAACCAATAACATCTTCTAAGACACTTCCAAATAAATCCACATTCTGAGATTCTAGGTGACATTCTAGGGATCTAGTACAAATCCCTTAAATAAAACTGGGGAAGAATAAATGTTTGGATCATTACATGGAAGTTGGGGGTGGGGACATTTGCCTACTACAGTGCTCTAGCTGACTGGTGACCTTATGGGAGGGCATGCCAGCAAGTGACCCATTTCATCCTGGGCTGGTCCTGGACATCAAGGAGTCACAAGCCAGGCTGGGTAACCAAGAGACACAGCAGGCTAATTCCTAACCAGATTTCCTCAGGGCTTGAAGTCTAGCAGGCAGCTGTTCTGGAACTCCAGCCTTACAGTGGCCTCTTCAGGCCCTGCTGAGTGCCCCCGCCCAGTGTCCAAGAGGACCTGGGAGAAGTGATAGAAGCAGAAGGGCAAGACCCTGGTGATACCAGTCAGCCATCCCAGCCATCCCTGAACCCCGATGTCGACCATCTTCCCTCAAAGGTGGACTGGCTACAGTTAAATATGAATTTAATAAATTCTAGTTACCTGCACAACTCTAGAGAGTAAGGATGAGAGAGGGCACAGGGACAGGAGGGCAATTCCTTTAAGAATGAGTTAACCCCACCCCATCCTCAAGCATTCCACAGCCGGGTGTGTCAATCAACCTCTCAAGTGCCCCTGCCGATCCCCCACGGAGCTCCAGGTGGGAGGAACAGGGCCTGGACATTTTCCCTTTACCTACCCCAAGTCACACTCTCCCTTTACAGAAAAGTGTGACTTCTCAACATCAACCTGATTTCTCAAAATTGCTTTTCAGAGCCAGGGGCAGTGGCTCACACCTATAATCCCAGCACTAGGGAAACTGATGGCCAGCATGAGAGACTTAGTGAGTTCCAGGTTAGCTAGGGCTATAGAGTAAACACTGTCTAAAAAGGAGTGTGTGGGGATGGTGGGGAATAAGGGGAAGTAAGAGATGGGAGGGGAGGGGAATAAAGGGGAGAGGAGAAGAGAAGAGAACAGTAGAGGAGAAGAGAGGGGAAGGGAGGGGAGGGGAGGCTGCTTCTCTGGGGACTGGAGAAATAGCTAAGTGGTCAACAGCACTCACAGCTAGCTCCTCCAGAGGACCCAGGACATATCAGGGAGCTCACAACTGCCTATAACTCTAGCCCCAGAGGACCTGATACCTTGATTCTGAGCAACTGCACTCACCTGCACAGACACACACATACACACGAAAACAATTAGAAATAAAAGCAAATCTTAAAGAAACTGAGTCTCCCAAATGTTACTTGGGATATCCTCTCTTCCAGTCTTGCTTCCTGCCCACTCATCCTGGGAGATGGCGAGGAGAGAGGATAACAGTGAAAACCCTCATCACATGTAAGGGAATGAGGCTTTCCTTGGTGTGGGAGAAGCTGCCCAGGCCCAGGGGAGTCACTAGCCTGATTGTCTCTGAAGGTGCCTTCTGCTGTGCCCTGCAAGGCAGAGTAGGTACTGAGAAAGAGTAAGGACTTTGATGTCATTCTGGGCAAGTGACTTCCTAGCAGGGCTATTAGCAGTCACCCCGTTTAGCTTAGGACACAGTTGAGTCTCAAAACGTTTGTGAGTCCCATGCCCTCCAAGGAAAGTAGAGATGAAAAGACAGAGAAAGTCACTGAGCAGGACTAGGACACCCTCGTAATCGCAGCTTGGAAGGCTGAGATAGAACAATCAATAGTTCAATCAGAGCTGGGTGGTGGTGGTGCACACCTTTAGTCCCAGCACTCAGGAGGCAGGGGCAGGTGGATCTCTGTGAGTTCGAGGCCAACCTGGTCTACACAGAGAAACCCTATCTCAAAAAGACAAAAACAAACAAATAAGGTTCAATGAAGACATCTGAGCTACATAAATAATCCCAGAGACTGTTTTAGAGACGGAGAAATAGGAAGCTAGGGGAGATTCGAGGCTTAGACAAACAGGCAGTACAACTGAGATGTAACTAGAACAAGAAGACAGGTTTGAAAGGATATTCTTATTTGAGACTTTTTAAAAGATTTCTGTGGGGTTTGAGTAGGCTTAGACTTTCAAAAACCTACTTTAATAAGGGTTCTTAGATGCTTCAACCTCCCTTTTAGCCCATCGATCAAAGACAGGGGAGAAAGATGGTTAATAGGGCAAGGGGAACACGGACCTGTTCAGAAGTGGTTCTTTGGGCAGATTCCAGTCTTCGTTGTCAGCATATCAGCAGTCTAGTACAAAACACCAAACAGGAATCAGTAGCAGCAGTCCACTCCAATCAACAAACACCAAACACAATCAGTAGCAGCAGCTCAATCCAGAAGAAACTTCGAGGCTCCGCCAATCAGCTAAGACCGGTATTGCAAGATGAACCAATGCAAGAACATCATTCACTGTCTATTGGTTTCTGCTTATACTCTTTCCAGACATCACACATCCTCTCAACTCGTCTGCTTCAACAAAACATCCTCTCATCAGACAACTTCCAGAAAAACATCACATGACACAACTAAGTCTCCAAAGAAACCAGAAATTGCCACTTCAGTTTTGTGTTGTTGTTTCCAGGTACAGTGAACTTTATCAATAGTATTCAAGAGAGTAGGGCCCTCTAAGCCCCCTCCCCTTATTCTGGGAATCTGAAATGGAAACCGTGAGGGAAGATGCTCAGCGTTTGGGGACTGAATTGGAATTGGGACTCCTCAGTACCTGAGAGCCTCTCTCTTGCTCTTAGTGTCCTTGCTGGGGTGGGTGGTCAGGGCTTCCTTGGAGGCCATGAGGTCCACCACCCTGTTGCTGTAGCCATGTGTACTATCATACCAGGAAATGAACTTTACAAAGCTGTCATTGAGAGCAGTACCAGCCCTAGCATCAAAACTAGAGGAGTGGGCATCACTGTTAAAGTCACAGGAGACAACCTGGTCCTCGTCGTAGTGCAGGATGTCCTCAAAGGTGTCCTCCATTGTTTGCTGCACTGCTTTGATGTCATCATACATGACAGCTTTCCCCAGGCAGCATGTCAGATCCACAGCTAGGAACATGGGAGGCCATGACAGAAAGCTCCCTTTCCCACAGCCTTGGTAGCACCAGCGGATACAGGGATGGTTCTGGGTAGCCCCCACAGTCATTATATCACAGATTCCCACAGGGGGCATCCGTAATCTTCTGGATGACAGCGATAGCATAGACTGTGGTCATGAATCTTTCCTCAATGCCTAAGTTGTTGTGGTTGACCTTGGCCACAGGGACTAAGCAGTTAGTGGTTCAGGAAGTATTGCTGACAATCTTCAGTGAGCTGTCCTGTTTCTCATGATTCATGCCCATCACAAACATGGGGGCATCAGCGGAAGGGACAAAGGTGGTGACTCTTTCGGCCCCACCCTTCAAGTGTGCCCTAGCCTTCTCCCTGGTGGTGAAGACACCAGTGGACTCCATGACACACTTAGCACCAGCATCACCCCATTTGATGTTAGAGGTCTCTCTCTCTCTCTCTCTCTCTCTCTCTCTCTCTCTCTCTCTCTCTCTCTCTCTCTGTAGGTGATGACCTTTCTGTTGATGATACATTTTCTTTTCTTAGCCTTGGCTGTTCTGTTGAACTTGCCTCAGGTAGAGTCATGCTGGAAAGTATAGACCATGTCAGCTACCAGGTCAATGAAGATGGCAACAGTATCCAGTAAGCAAGAGCTGAAGACAGCCCTGGTCCAAAGTGGCCCAATCCAATCATCCCACCCTCAGTATCATGTCTGAGGGTGTGACTCGCACTACTCTAGAAGTTGGGGTTGTCTCTAGGGAGGAGCAGAGAGTCATTTATTTAGTTATTTAGTTTTTTTATTGAGATCAGGTACTAAAGCTCAAGCCTTTAATCCCAGAACTCAGGAGGCAGAGGCAGGTAGATCTCTGTGAGTTCTAGACCACCTTGGTGTGTATAGTGAGTTTCAAATCAACCAGAGGTACATGATGAGACTCTTTATCACAAAGAAAAAATAAAGATTTTTGTTGTTAAGGGGGAGGGGCTAGAGAAATGGCTCAGCAGCTAAAAGCACCTACTGGCTGCTCTTCCAGAGGTCCTGAGTTCAATTTCCAGCAACCACATGGTGGCTCCAACCATCTGTACTGGGATCCGATGTCCTCTTCTGGTGTGTCTGAAGACAGCTAAAGTGTACTCATATAAATAAATCTTTAAAAAAGAGAGAGAGAGAAAGAGAACATGAGGTTGGATGGGTGGGGGTAGGATCTAGGAACTACTGGGAGAGAGAAAAGAATATGACCAAATTAATTTGAATATATATTTCCACACACCCATATATATGTATGTATATATATATGTGTGTGTATACACACACACACACACACACACACACATATATATATATACTTTGTCTACATGTATGTGTACTTCATGAGTGCCTGGTGCCCAAAGAGGCCAGAAAAGGACACCGATTCCCCTGGAACTGGAGTTACAGATGGTTATAAGATGCCACATCTCTTTATATAAAAGACTCTTTAACTGTTGAGCCCCTTACTTGAGGCTTTTAAAAAAACTTCTGGCACCAGACCGTTTCACAGAGTGATTCAAGCAAAACTTGAGATGCAACCTGACAGAGCAGATCCAGGCTCCAGTGCTTCCAGCCCCATCTTACGGTAATTAATCTACAGCTTGATAACACAGGGCCAGTTGATGTTTAAGTATGTATTGGAGTCTATACAGTATGTACTCTATACTAACCATTCAGTACATGTATATAAAACGTACATCCAGTCACAATACAACTGAAAGTGACTTCTGAAAGGCTTTAAGAGAGCCAGGTGTGATGGAATGCCTATCATCCTAGTCTTCCCAAGGCCGGTGGGGGAAATGTCAGTTTGAAGTCAGCCCGAGAAAACTACAACTAAAAACAAAACGGGGTGAGGGGGTCTTTAAAAGATGCTGTTATTGCCTGAGGTGGCCCTGAATGTCTGATCCTTCTTAACACATCTGGACAGTGGAATCTCAAGCCCCAGGTTCCCTTGAGGCAGGTAAAGCAACTGCCCTCAGTTAACTAGGCCCTCCCACCTCCCAGGTGACAGCTGCAAGGTCTGTGAAGTTGAACTTGAATGTCGGCTTCTAGCCTGCAAGGGCCTGGCTTTCTGAGAACCCTAGCTGTGAAGAAGGCATTTCACCTCAGGCCTCTTGGCATTGGAGTAAAGGCTTTTCACTCTGCCTCCAGTATTAATACGCAACTCCTGTTGGTGAGGATGAGGGGCAAGATGAATGTCTTTCTTTGTTTCTCTCTCTCTCTCTCTTCCTTTCTCTCTTTTTCTTCCTTTCGCTCTCTTCCTTCCTCTCTCTCTTCCTTTCTCTCTCTCTCTCTCTCTTTCTCTCTCTTTCTCTCTCTCTTTCTTTCTTTCTTTCTTTCTTTCTTTCTTTCTTTCTTTCTTTCTTTCTTTCTTTCTTTCTTTCTTTCTTTCTTTCCTTCTGTTTCTTGAGACAGGGTTTCTCTATATAGCCCTGGCTGTCCTGAAACTCACTCTGTAGACCAGGCTGGCCTCGAACTCAGAAATCTGCCTGCCTCTGCCTCCCAAGTGCTGGGATCAAAGGCATGCGCCACCACTGTCCAGCTGCAAGATGAATTTCTACGCATCTGAATGCATTAAAGAACAGCAGAAATATGTCTTCCTCGGGACCTTAAGTCTGTGTTTTCCTCCCACCCATAAAGATGAGGAAGGCCAGCAGGAAGTGAGGCAGGCAGCAGAGAAGTGCTAAGCACACCTACAAGGCCCATTCCAGCACAGGGCTCAGACCTTGAACCAGGAGGGGACCAACTTCCCTCCTGGGGTCGGGAAAAGCAATCCTGTCTAGGGTGGATTGGGAGTCTAGCAGCTGTGGACCCGACTCAGGTCAGGCTCAGAAGCACTAACAAGAATAAGCGAGGCAATGAGTCCAGAGCCCCCTCTGGACTCACACCCAGGGTGTGAAGAGTATGATGCTCTGGCCCATGGGACATACTGGGGAATATGAGGCATACAGGAGCTGGCTCTCCTAGGTTCTCCTGAGCATGGAACCACATCCCTGGCTGAACCCCAGGTCCTACTGAGCACCTTCAGAAAAGGGGGGGACACTGGAGCAGAGCCTCAGGGCTGTGCACAGAGTGGTGGCTGCCGTCCAGAAGCATGCAGTGTGTGAGGGTGTCGTGAGGGGGCTCTGAGCGGAGGGTATCCGCACTTGGGGCATCTCTGCTTTCTCACTGGCTGGAGTCCTCAAGCTCATAGGAGAGCTGAAAGATGCCTTGTGTCATGAGAATGTCACCATCTAAGGAGGGGACCTTTTTGTAGAGTCCCCTGGACCCCAGGCCTGTCCTTCTTCCCACCCACCTCAGGAAGTTTTGGCCAGGTTCCCACCACTACCACCACCACACACATACATACACACTCAGGATGCCCCAGGGATTACCCCTGGGTCTTCCTTCTCCTTACAGGGAAGAGGAAGCTTGCAATGGTGGCCTTTTGTGGTCATCACTCTCCTTGGCTGGTCTCCAAAGGACCTCCGGGTTTGACTGAAGTGTAGGCAATAAAGAGTTGCCATGGCACTGTGGGGCCAGCCTGGTCTCCAGTCAGTCCTTAGCTTTCTTACCTAGTCCACCCCAGTCTTTAAGAGAACCCCAGAGGCTTGCCCGCTTGCAGCAGGATTTACTTCACTGTCCAACAACTGGTCTGAAAACATGGACCCATGGATGCCAGCAACCGTGAAGGGTCTGATATCATAGCCACTAGCTGGCCTGCCACAGTTTTACAGATGTTAGCAAACAAACAATAGCAAAAGCAAAACAACTCACACCAGACCTGGGTTAGAGACAAAGAACTCTGTTACAGCGGGTAACAGCAGCTTCAGGGTTTTATTGGTTCCACCGTTACTTTGTCTGAGACAATACAGAGTCAGGCCCAGATGGGTTCTGTGATCCAAAGTGACATTGTGTCCCAGCTGTCCAGGTAAGGGACACCAATATCTTATCTACAGCTATAAAACAAACCTGTTCAGCCTTTCCCCAGAGCTAAACGCTATCTTTATGCTATTGGACAGTAAACAGACCTACCTTCTGCCACTAAGGGAGACACTGCCTATCTTCCAATGCTCTTGTTGTATAAACCTTCTGGAAGACCCCAGAATAAAAGGACAAAATGCCAGTGCATTTGTTCTTGAAATTTGCAGAAACATGATTGAGTCATAGAAAAACTGTCTCCCACCATGCAGGAGTCATAGAAGACCAAGGCTCAAATAGCACGGGCTGTTGGCTCTTCCCCTGTCTCTGGGTTACTTGAGTAGTTCCTGTAGGCATCACAGAATCCCTTCCCTCAAGTCAAGTCTCCATCCCTGAAAAGATAACGTTTGTCAAATGGACACATGAATAACTGACAAGTGCCGAGTGTTTGTAGAATTATGCCAATCACCAGGTGGTGTGCATGCCTTTAATCCCAGCACTCTGGGAGGCAGAGACAGGCAGATTTCTGAGTTCGAGGCCAGCCTGGTTTACAGAGTGAGTTCCAGGATAGCCAGGGCTATACAGAGAAACCCTGTCTCGAAAAAACCAAAAAAAGAAAAAAAAGAAAAAAAAAAAAAAGAAAAAGAAAGAAAGAAAGAAAGAAAGAAAGAAAGAAAGAAAGAAAGAAAGAAAGAAAGAAAGAAAAAGAATTATGCCAATCATGGTTTCAGTAACTGTGGGAGCACCTGAGAGAAACAACTGGAAGGAAGAAAGGTTTATTTGAGCATCCGATTTCAGAAGGGTGACTCCACAGTCAGCTAGTCCCCGGCTCCGCTGCTGGAGAGGCAGAAAGGGTGTGGTAGAGAAAGCATCTCACCTCGTGAAGAACGTGAATAGAGGCCAACAGGGTTAAGAAATAAGATATGGCCTCGAAAAGAAAAGCACCCGAGTTTGGGAGACATTTCAGAGTGGAGCCAAAGCATATATAAACAGATAAATGGATTAAATATGAAAGAAGCCGAGACCAGCAAGATAGCTTAACAACACAAGGGTACATACTGATAATACTCATGGGCTGAGGTCAATTCCCAGGACACAATGGTAGAAGAGAACTGACTCCCACAAGTTGTCCTCTGATCTACGCACACACACACACACACACACACACGTGCTCACACACCCACTCAGATATACACACACATGTACACACTCAGACATACACATACACAAACCCACTGGAAGGAGCACTAGTAGAGAGGCTACAGCAGTTGTCAGTTCTGTAGCTACAGCTAACTTCAGGAATCCACGACTTGTGTGGCCCATCCCCCATGCCTCACAAAGGCGCCCTGCTTGCTTGGTCTGGTACTCTGTCACATCTTGGCATTGGAAGTTTTGTGGTGGGCCTCCACAAATTATGCAGTGGTCCTACATATACATTCCTGAAAATCAGAATACTGTGCAAAGTAATAGGAAAACAAACAAACAAACAAACAAACAACAACAAAAACAACCTGGGAACTTAGAAGGGAAATGGAGTTAGGGAGACAAGATTCAAAAGCCATGTTGGTGGCTAGGTGTGGTCACCATACTTGAGAAGCAGAGGGTAGGAGCGTCTTGAAATTGATATCAGCCTGGCCTACCTAACAAGACCCTGCTTTATTCTCAGCCTTAAAAAGCTTCATCTTTGTTGAGTTAATAACACACACCTAGCCAGGCAGAGTGGTGCTCACTTTTAGTCCCAGCCCTGGGAGGTAAAGTGGGAGGATTTCTGTGAGTTTGAGGGCAGCCTAGACTGATCTACAGATCGAACTCCAGGACAGTCAGAGCTAATAGAGGACCCTATCTCAAAAACAAAACAAAACAAAAATAAATAAATACTCATAGGAATGGTAGCACATGTACAGTTAAAGGCCATGAAGCACATTTCTGCTACACCAGGGCAGTTTATCTCCAGGAAGAGATGCGACTGGTCTTTGGCCATGGCGTGGGAGAGGTGGGAAGGGTGGCAGGAGGGTTATCTGACACTACATATGGAATGAGGTGGCCTGTGACACATGAGGTGAACCAAGAGGGTTGGGACGGCCCGTGATGCCTATGGGTGTGTGGCTCTTCACATTTTTATAGGAATCAGTTCAACTAGATGCAGTTTCTTGCTCTTTTATGTAGTGATGATTTCCAAAGATGAACTCTCTACTCCTGCACACGGTGCTCTCCTCTGATAGCTCTCCTCTGATAGCACCCCTACACACACACACACACAAACACACCACACACACATACACATACACACACACACACCACACACAAACACACACACACACACACCACACACAAACACACCACACACACATACACACACACACACCACACACAAACACACCACACACACATACACATACACACACACCACACACAAACACACACACACCACACACAAACACACCACACACACATACACACACACACACACACCACACACACCACACACAAACACACACACACACACACGACACTGGAACAAGTTTGTGGATCGAGCGTTGTAGCCACACTGACTGGTCTAATGTTCAAAAGGATCGACTCAGACTCAGACTGCTGCCATAGCACTGACCCTGTGAGGAAGTTTCTGGGAGACTCTAGAGAGTGAGAGGTGGGGACCCCACCTATGTGAGGACTGTGAGAGGAACCAACTGAGCAAGTCCATAAAGTCTGCATGGCTTCACTTTCAGGGTCTCCCAGAGAATCCATAAGTAACTAAAACTGAGATGTCCGCTAACCCACCCCGACCCCCATCACCCCTACCCCCCCCACCCCCACCATGACCCCATGCTCACCCCAACCCCCACCCCTACCCCAACCCAACCCCGACCCCCATCACCCCTACCCCCCCACCCCCACCATGACCCCATGCTCACCCCTACCCCAACCCAACCCTGACCCCCATCACCCCCACCCCACCCCTATAATCCCCCCACCCCCACCCCCACCCTCTCCCCACCCCACAGCCTGCCTGCCCAGGGCCATGCTTATCCATTAATCAGCTAGTTGGCTGATTGAAACTGCCCTTGTGTCTTTTCCTCTTTTTATTCCTCTTTTGCTTTGGTTCGATGACAGCTGGCTGACGGACTTCTTTGCCCAGGGTGTTGCAAACTGCAATGCACAGACCCACCCACCTCTGAGAACTCAGGGGAAATCACCCATCCTGTATTACGCAGCTCAAGTCTTCCTCCTTCTCATGCTTCCTGCTAGAAGGTGGAGAAGGTAACGAAGCCCTTCCTCCTCTCAGGCTGTGACTGAGTGTGAAGGTCACTCCCTGGATAGCACATTATTAGTCTCTGACTAGCCTGCCACACTGTAGGTAACACTGGGATGCGTGGGTTATGATGATAATGGTTGCCTAGGTTACTTTTCCAGGGTGGAAGAACTTTTTTGTTCAAAGTAGTGGCTCCTTCCTTGGGGCTGCAAAAAAGCTTGGTGGCATCTCTATTCTCATGTCACATTCATCATCTCTGCCTTAACTTTTGGACCAGATTCCTCTTCCTCCTCTTCCTCCTCCTCCTCCTCCTTTTTTTTTTTTTAGCGGTGCTGGGGATTAAACTCAGAGCAAGTGCTCCACCACTGAGCTACCTGAGCCCTTTGAGTCAAATCTCTCTAGAAAGAAGAAGTCACGCTCTAGGTCTGTAGTAATGAAGACAGCCTGGTACTGGCATAAAGGACAGGTACACCGATGGGATAGATAGAATAGAAGACTCGACTATAAAATGACACAGCTGTGACCCCTTTGTTTTTGACACAGGAGGCAAAAGCATTCTTTGGGGGGAGAAAGATAAACTGTTCAACAAATGGTGCTGGCAAAACCGGTTTCCACCTGCAGAAGATGAAATTAGAGTATAGCCTTCACCTGATACAAAAATCAACTCAAAAATGGATCCAAGATCTTAATTTAAAACCAGAGACACTGAAACTTTTAAAAGGAAACATGGGGGTGCCCTTTAAGACACTGGGGTGGCAAAAACTTTTTGAACAGCACACAAACAGCGCAGGGACAAATCCCAAGCATCACAGGCAGGGCCAAGTTACAATAAATTGTCTGCACAGTGGAGGACACAATCCTCAGAGCACAAGGCCCTCAGAAGAGAGGAAAGTCTTCACCAGCTACACGGACACAAGGGGCTGAGATCCAGAATTTACAAAGAATTGTAATTAAACACCAAGGAGGTAAAACTACCAGTCAACAAGTAGGCAAGTTAACTGAACTGGTAGTTTTCAGAAAGTAAACATAAATGCCCAATAACTATTTTAAAGTATTCCATGCCCCCAGCCATCAGGTAAATGCAAATCAATTCTATTCTGAAATAATCACTTCACCTCACTCAGAATGGCCGTCATCAACAAACCTGACCACAACGTTGGAGGGATGTGGAGGTTGAAAGGAACCCTTATTCACTGCTGGTGGGGCTGCAAATTAATACAGCCATTGTGGAAATTAGCTTGGAGATTCCTCAAAAAATAAAAAATAAAAATAGAACTAATATATAACCCCTCTATTTCACTCCTGGGCATATACTTAGAGAATTCCACACTCTTATCATAGAGATATTTGTACCTTACATTTACTGCTATATTCCTTTATTTATTTATAAATATTTACCTATAAATATTGATATATTTATTCATATATTTATAGCAATATTTATGTTTATTAATGTAATTACAATAATTGTATGATTATATAATTGAAATAAATATATTTACTTATATATGTATTGCTATAGAAACATCATTGTTTATCCATATAGCAAAGAATTGGCATCAACCTAGCTGTCCATCAACAGATGAATGGATAACGGGAATTTTGTACTGTGTTAAAAAGAAATTTAAAAAAACTGTAAGAAAATGGAAGGACCTAAAATGTATAACATTAAGAGGGTCACACAACTGGGCATTGGTGGCGCATGCCTGTAATCCCAGCACTCTGGGAGGCAGAGGCAGGCGGATTTCTGAGTTCGAGGCCAGCCTGGTCTACAGAGTCAGTTCAAGGACAGCCAGAGCTACACAGAGAAACCCTGTCGGGGGGGGGGGGGGGGGGAACAAAAAACAAAAAATAAAAAAAAGAGGTCACACAGTCTCAGAAAGAAAAAAAGCCACATGTTCTCTCTCATTAGTAGAATCTAGCCAACCATATATGTATATATGTTAAACAAACGTGCATATACACAGTATACACAGATACTGTATAATATGTTAAAAAAATAAATAAATAAATAAATAAATAAATAAAACAGGAAAGGCTGAATGCAGGTAATGCCCATGAACTATGAAAGAGAGGCTATAAAGCTAAGTGTTTTTTCTAGTTTTTTAATCCTATCATGGGATTTTTGGTTTCGGTGTTGGATAAATGCATAGAATGTATTTGATTCTGAAGGTGTAAAAATCAGTGTGCCTCTCCACAGCTTCTATCACGCCTATTCCAACTGTAAAGACTTCATCGAGTTGTACAGACGTTGGGTCAGGTTAGTTTTGGTGTGATTTATTAATTGCAAGAGTTTTTTTTCCTAATTAAGTTCATAAAATAAAAATTTAAAAATTGACTTAAGAAAGAAAGACAGGGCGACAGCCGCGGCTGTCTGCAGCTTCCTCTTCCTTTCCTCCCCCCAGCGCTTGCCCTTCGCTCTGCATTCCTGTAGTATCGATTGTCCGAGATGATTCCAGAAGCCAGCTGTCAACCACACAGCTGACCCAAGCCGGGGACATCCTGCCCCGAAGGTAAAAAGAAGTCATCCCAGGGACTTGAACCCCTGTAGGCATCGAAACACCAGACTGCTCTACTCAAGGTCCTGGAAGTGCGAATTTTCTTACCTGGCTTCTAATCTGATCCTCACACTTCCTCACAGAAAGGAGGACTTGAGGCTCTAGCCCTGGCGGTCAGACCCTGGTGTCTCCATGGGATGAGCTTCCAGACCTGATTGGATCACGTGACCACGCTGCTTTCCCCACAGGGAGTTTTGTGATAGTGAAGGAGTGTGCGGGAGTTGGGTTATAGATCAGGGAACAAGGATGGGGCTTTGTCATGTGAGGGTCAACAAGCAGGGCTTGAACCCTTCTTCCTGAGAGCCCTGCAAGGCAGGGGTGGGAGTGAGGGAACAGGAGGCACAAGGTTATCAGGGAGTCTTCTCAGCCACACACACACACACACACACAGCACCCCACCCCACGCCACCTCCACCCCATCTCACACTGGGCAGGGAAGGAGCCGGTCTTTCTGGGAGAGGAAGGGTCAGGGCATAGCTGTGGGAAATCCAGTGTTAGCATTAAGTTTTCTCCCATGGCCCTGTTGTTACGTGGTCATTATTCTGACTGTGGACAGACAGTGGTGGAGAAAATAGGAATCTGTTTGGGTATCTAGGATACCTCTGGCCTACAACCTGAGAGAGAATCCCACATGTGGCACTGAGAATTTTATTTGACGACCTGTGGCTTCTGGGAGAAGTGTTATCCTGTGTGGAGTCGTCCCAATTAAACTCTTTTACAGGAAGCTGATAAAATAGTAGGTTTCCATATGGCTTTTTCAAACATCCTTTCTGTCAATCACCCTTCTTCCAACCCTCCCTTCCTGCTCCCCTCCCTTCCCCAGTTTCTCTCTCCCACTAAAACCTCCTTCTCCAATCTTCCCCTTCCCCTTTGACTTTTTCCCTAACACGGTATCATTTTTATACTAAAAAGTGTTATGAGTTTAAAAATGAAGATTTATCTGCCTGGGTTGCTGATACTGATGGGAACTTCCTGGGAGGTCAGCCACCAGGTGAAGGCAGGCGGTGACAGAGAGGCAAAGACAGGAGGCCTCCGGAGAGTCCTGCCTGAAGGGACCTCCTGGCACAACTGCAGCGCCTCCCTGGACTACACTGAGGACTGTTAGGAGAGCTGAGGTGAATTGGCACCACTGGGAGGCACAGCTCCCATGTTTTGATGGCCTGTGTGGTATCTGTACAGGTTGTTGTAACATGACATGCCTGTTGTTGCAGTTAGTGTGTAACTGTACTTTTGACTATTTTATTCTTTTTCCTCTGCTGCCCTACTCCACCCTCATCTCTTCTGACCCCCCCCCAACACTAGATAGGAGAGAGAAGGTTAGAGGGAAAGAGGGCGTCGATATTGTTAGAGTAGGGGTGTTGAGTTCCTTGGGGCAAGTCTGATCTTCATCATCAGGATATCTCCAACCAGCAACCAGCAGCAGCAATAGCTGCTGCCATGGCCTCTCAGGGCTCTGGCATTTTTACACCCTCTCAAGAGTCCTCAGAATTCCAAATGTAAACTATCTTTGGCTGGCAAAATCACGCCCCTGCCAGAACAAGAAACAAATCATAGTCAGCAGCTGTGGACAATCTGAAGCAGTCCCGCACCCCACACCTGGGACTAAAACAAGAACACATTCACATGACATAACTGGGTGTTTGTTTATTTATTTTGGTTTTTTGGATTTGGTTTTTTCGGAGACAGGGTTTCTCTATATAGCCCTGGCTGGTCCTGGAACTCACTCTGTAGACCAGGCTGGCCTCGAACTCAGAAATCCGCCTGCCTCTGCCTTCCAAGTGCTGGGATTACAAGCGTGCGCCGCCGCCACCACCACCACCCAGCTCATAACTGGGTTTTTTAAAGAAGTCAAAAGTCTCACTACATTATTGTTAAAATGTTTGGCAGGGAGCTGGAGAGATGGCTCCTTTTGCAGATGACCTGAACCTGGGTCTGGTTCCCAGTATCCATATGGTACCTCACAACCATTGGTAACTCCAGTTCCAGAGATCCAACATCCTGTCTGGCCTCTTCAGGCTTTAGGCATGCACCTAGTACACAGATATACATGCAGGCAAAAAAAAAAAACTCTCTCTCTCTCTCTCTCTCTCTCTCTCTCTCTCTCTCTGTCTCTCTCTCTCTCTCTCTCTCTCTCTCTCTTTCTCTCTCTCTCTCTCACACACACACACTTTTTTGGTCTAAAAATAAAGTCTGAGGGGCTGAGGAGATGGCCCAGTCAATAAAGTATGTGCTGAACAAACATGAGGACCTTTGACCCAAGCACACACACAAAAATGTAGGCATGGAGATACACCCAGCCCAGCACTGGAGGGGTAGGGACAGGAGGAACCTTGTGGCTCACTAGCAGGCCAGCAGGCCAGCACACCCTAATCAGCCCAGATCCCAGTAAGAGACACTGACTTCCCAAAAGGTGTACAGCTCCTGAGGAACATTGGAGTTGATCTCACACAGAATTGAGAAGCGCTGCTCACCAGCGCCCCCACCAGGTGCTGTGCAATGCTGGGAGAGGCTCTTCAGTGAAGGGGCCGAGAGAAGTCCTTACAATACAAACCTTTAAAAGACCTTTCCCCCTATACTTAACAAACTCTAGTCCTCATATCCAGCCAGTCCCCGCCTTTCTCCTGACACAGCATTTCAGCCGCCCCCCTCACGGCTGGTGAACACCGGCTTCCTCCATCCCCGAGGGCCTGAGACTGAGAGGGACCAGCCTCTGCACCTCAGCGCACTACCTGCCTCCAGCTCCGCAGCTCCTCGTGGTCCTCCAGAGGGTTCCTTAAGGCCACACAAGCCTCTGTCTCTATAGTGGTTCTCACCTGAAGACAGCCAAAGTCTCCTGACGGGCAGTAGCTAAAGCCACCTCCTGCTTAGTGACAGAATTCAACATGACCATCCGGCTGAAGGGACAGACACACGGCCACTAACTCCTTCTTATCCCTGTTATCTTACCCTTTTGTAGTTTTTAAATTTTTTATTCCTTTTAAAAATTATTTTCTGTGTGTGTGCACATGCCTGTATGCACACACATACACATGCACACTTGTGTGGGTCCACCCTCACCCTCCTCCTTACTTGTGAAAGTCTCTCTGTTGTTTTTCTGACATATACAGCAGGCTGGCTGGCTCTGAAGCTTCTGAGAATCCTCCTGTTTCTGTCTCCTGTCTCACTATAAGAGCGCTGGGATTTATAGTCTGTTATTAGATTCAGGATCCAAACTCAGGTTCACAGGCTTGTACAACAAATCCTTCACCCACTGAGCCATCTCTCCAACCCCAGCATGGGTCATCATTGAAAGTACACACACACACACACACACAGAGAGAGAGAGAGAGAGAAAGAGAGAGAAACACACACAGAGAGAGAAAGAGAGAGAGAGAGAAACACACACACACACACACACACACACACACGCGCATGTGTACCACAGGAACTACGTATTCTACTATGATTAGCGTTTCAGTACAGTATCTTTCTCGAACTCTAAAAGCTCAGTAATGAAAATATTACACCCCAGATCCAAAACAGGCACAGACCAGTGGGACAGAGAAAGAAGAAAATAAACTGTTTTTCCACAGAGATGCTAAGGACAGCGTGCGAAGGAGAGTCTCTTCCACGAAAGTGCCGAGAGCTCTGGGTTGCCACAGGCAAGAGAATGAAGTCACCCTCTTCTCACACCACATACCTCATCTCAGGGTGGATTAAAGGCTGAAATCCTAGACCTGAAGCCACAAAACTACTACACCAATCTTAGCCATGTTTTATTTTTTTAATTTTGTTTTGGGTTTTGGCCATGACCCCAAGAAAAAAAAGCGAACAAAAGCGAAAATGAACAAGAGAGATTGTACAGTCAGCCTAAAAACCCCTGCACGGCAAAACAACTAACACAGGCAAGCGATGGCTGTGCTCAGAGGGGAAAGCGCTGCGGGCTCCACACCCGATACAGGCATCGGTGCAAAATCTCTACAGAGGTCGAATGACTTAATCATAAAAACAAACACCCTGATCTAAAAATAGACAGAGAATCTGAGCAGGCATTCTCAGAGGTGTGAACTCAAATGCCAATGGGCATTTAGAAACTGGCTCAACACCAACAGTAGCCGGAGAATAAGCATTAAAGCCACAGAGAACTAAGGCCTCATACTCCTCAGAGCAGCTATTCTCAGTGAGAAGGAAGGTAGGCGTTGCTGGGAATGTGAAGAAAGGGGAACCCTTGCACATGCTCTGTGGGGATGAGAATTAGCATAGCCGTCCTAGAGAACGATGCAGAGATTCCTCAAGAAATCAGAAGCACAACAACCACCTGGTTCAGCAATCTCATTGGGGTGGGCGTTTGTCCGAAGGATGCCAGACTGGCATGTTGAAGAGACATCTACCCTCAGCATTCGCCACAGCCGAGAGATGGCAGCGACCTCGTGTCCTTTAACAGTGGGCAGTTGAATGAACATACAGGGGATGGGTGCAGAAGGTGTGGTGTGTATGAACAGGAGACCATACTAACCAGTCATACAAGCATGATGTCCTGTTGTTTGCCGCAACATGGATGAACCTGGAGGATGCTGTGTTACGTGATTAAAAAGGCGCCCACAGAAAAACAAACTCACACTCGTGCAGGCGCTAAAATCATCAAATGTGAACAAGTCCACAGTCAAATGGAGGGCGCTAAAGGCTCAGCTTGAACAGGTTAAGGGGGGGCTAACTAAAGGACACAAAATTTCAGAAAATTGGAGAAATAAGTTCAAGGGAGTTGTATATATATTATAGTGACCAAAGTTAGAAACAGCATGCTATATGGTTGGAAATTGCTAAGATGATACACTTAAGTATTCTCTCTACAAAGAACTATAAACATGATGTAATATGCATCTCGATGTAGCCATTTCATGGTACTTCCATCTATTAAAACATTAAGTTGTATTGTGTAAGTCTAAGCGATTTTGTCAGTAACAGAATACTGCTGGATATAGTGGAACCCAACTTTAATCTCACCATTTGAGGAGCAGCGGCAGGCAAATCTCTATGAGCTCTGGGAGAGCCAGGGAGAACAGTGAGATAGTCTCAAAAATAAAAATTAAATGAAATTATACCACTCCTAGGTAAGCCCCCAAGGAATTCTACATCCTACTGCAGACACCTGCACATTCCTGTCACTGATGTTGCTTCATTCATAACAATTAGAAAATGGAAATAGCCCAGATATCCATCAGTGGGTATGTAGATGATACTAAAAAGACACTCAACACATACATGTATACAAAGACTCGGCTGTAAGGAGACATGGAACCTGTATGATAATGGAAGGAACGCAAGGCAGGGGTGCTTCCTGAGCAGTGGGTGGTGTGAGCACAGACCACCTGGGCTGACGTAGCCAGGAGGAGCTAGCCAGGCAGAGGGTGGACATGGGTGCTGTGAACATATTTAGCATGTACTAAGATCTGGAGGTGCTATGTAAGCTTCTGTCTATGTAAGGATCTTTAAAAAAAAAATGCAGAAGGATGAAGGCAGGGGAAGAGAAATGGTCTATACAACCAAAGTCGTGTAGCAGAGGCAGACTCAAGACTTCAGCCTACTTCTAACTCCCAAGCCAGAGGGCACTCTGGCTTGCCCTAAGAGGAATACGGAGAGCTGTAGAGGTGACTGACTCTTCAGGCAAGTGCTCACCATTCAACCCCAGAACCCACCTTAGAAAAGGCCAGGCCTGGTAATCCTGGTAATCCGGAGGACCCCTGGGCTCGCTGGCCACCTGGCCTAGCCTGATTGGTGAGTCCCAGGCTAGTGAATGACCCTGTCTCACAAACACAAAGTGAAGGGCTGGAGAGACAGCTCAGCAGTTTAGAGTACTTGCTGTCCTTCCAGAGGATCTGGGTTCGGTCCCACCACCATCCCACCACCCGACACCCCTCCACCCCCACCGACATGGCAGCTCACAACTAGATGTAACTCCAGGACCAGAAGATCCAATGCCACTTACATATGTCCCTTCAGAAGCATACATGTTAAAAAAAAAAATACAGTTTTAAAACGTGGGCAGCTTCTGAAGAGGGACACCCAAGGTTTACCCCTGACAACCACACACACATTTACTCATGCACACGTGTGCACACATACAAGGAGGAATATGACTTAATCCTCTGTCAGATAGGTATATGCAGGGTAGAGGAAGGGTATTCTAGGCATGGAAACAGAGCAAGCCAAGTACTGGTGTGTGTGTGTGTGTGTGGCAATGGTTACGATAAAGGATATGTGTGTGGGTCAATGCTTTTAGCAGGCTCATGCCAAGATGTACCCCTAAGAAAAGCACATCTGACTGGGCAGTGGTGGTGCACGCCTTTAATCCACGCACTTGGGAGGCAGAGGCAGGTGGATTTCTGAGTTCGAGGCCAGCCTGGTCTACAGAGTGAGTTCCAGGACGCCAGGGCTAAACAGAAAAACCCTGTCTTGAAAAAAAAAAAAGAAAGAAAGAAAAGAAAAGAAAAGAAAAGAAAAGAAAAGAAAAGAAAAGAAAAGAAAAGAAAAAAAAGGACATCTGGGAGAGGAGAGGAAGAGGGAGATCTGGAGTGGCTGGGGGCCCTTTTATCCACACACCTGGCGCTCCTGGCAGGATTTAAGCAGCTGCTCGATCCCTGAGAACAGGACAGTGGAATGGCCTGTATACTAACAAGATGTCGGCAAAGGAAATAGGCCAAGCCACACAAGTTAAGCGCCCCATTCCAAGTCATTTCGTCAGTGCTTTGCTTCAGAGCCTCCCTGAATTCCACATAACCACTCTGAGGAAGGAGGAGGTACTGGGGTTGATCCCACTGGCTCCTGAACACCCACTGAGGCTCAGTGAGGTAAACCTGTTACTTTCTGTTACTGGGGCCTAGTAAGGAACAGAGTCAGCCTGGCTCATGGGGCCCTGGGGCCCAGGTGGGCCTTGTGCTGCAGAGTCCCTGAGATAGAGAGGTCTCCATAGGCGAAAAGTCTTCCTGCTGTGTGACCTGATGGGGACGAGGGGAGTAGCTGCTTCCCACTCCAGATTTACTGACCTGGCCGGTGCCTTCCTGCTTAGCTGTCAGGCTTTGAGGCACACTGGGTGGGTGTAATCCTGGAGGGCGCCAGTACAGTGGGGATCTGGGGCTGGGGCTGAGACAACCCAGGTGCCAAAAGGAACAAGGAAGTAAGGAGATGTCTCACGTTAAATTTCCACCTAGGTTGCTCTGAGAAGTGGGTGGGAAATGAACCGTGATGGTTTACTGGACGAGGGGTGATGAGCTTGCCTGGGCTCCTGTCTGCTGGGAGGAGCGCAGAGCCCATGTGCTTGGGTCTCCTGGCTACCCGGAAGAAATGAGATGAGCTGTCCGAGGTGGGGAGTGATACCCTGTGGAAGGGTCCCACGGGTCCCCGTGGCTGACTTCCCACAACCAGGAAGGGTCAAAGGAACAGGACTAGGACAATGGCTGAAGGGACATCCGTATGGAAAAATGGGGCACGTGGGCCTTATATGGGAGCCTCCGCCCCCAGGACCAGCTACTGAGGTGGTCACCCACACACCTACGGTCATCCTAAGCAGAGTTGAGGTTGCTTGCTACCCAGCCCTCTCAGACAAGGGCCTGCCTCTCCTCCAGCCTGTGTAGCACCTATCAGATGACTTCACCCCACCAGCCGCAGCTGCTCAGCCACCAGGTCCTGCCACCCTCCTGTCAGGTGTCTGCTCCACCTGCCTGTGACCGCTGGTCTCTGTGATCAGCTCTTTCCTTTCTGGGCCATGCCTTTCGCTGCTCTCTCCTTCCTCCTGCGCCTCTGGCTTTTCGCCGTTGCTAACATGGCTGCCCCATGGTGACCCCTTTAACCCAGAACAATGTTTAAGTGGACATCAATGAAGATCTCATGCTGCATACATTCTATGGAGTCCAAAAGGGCTCTGCCAGAGCTAAGGACTACCGGGTGGGGTCTGCTCCCTGCCCAGGAGCAAGGTCGGGTCTTGTCTCTCTGGACCAATAATTTCTGCCTGTGAGATCCACTCTTGGCCAGCGTGTTAACTCACAGTGTAACAGAATTCCCAAACAGCCAAAAGCTTGTTGCTTCTCCTGTGGGGCTCTCTGAATCTTCGTTGGCGCTGCCCCTCCTGCAAGGATTAGTGCCCCTGAGAGTGATAAGGAATCCCCCTTTACTACTTCTGGGTATCTAAAGATAAGTTAGGTAGTTTTACAAGCCTAGAGGACAGAGTGATGCGCATTACCCAGAGCAGAGGACTCTTACGTGAACTACTTTCCCTAAAGAACTCCACAGCTAGGCAAGTCTGTAGAGAGCTACTGCATGGCTCTGCCTGGGAATCCGCAGCCCGTGTTCTCCAAATTCCAACGAGGGAGTGAAGGAAAGGCCAGGGAAATACTGCAGAAGTGCCGACCTCCTTAGCTCTACACAAGGGGAAGGCTGGACGGCCAGCACTGGCCCCAGATCTCTGAGGAGTGCAGACTGGGGTTCCCACATCCACAGCTTCCTCCCACTGGCCCACCCTCTTGGTTCCAATTCCTGTCTTTCCAGGGCCACCACCAAAGGCAAGCTCTTCACACAAGCCATCAGCATCATCTAAGCTGGGGCAGGTCTGCCACGCCCCGACACCAGGCACAGCCTTCTTGGGCTTCAGGCAGCTTCCGCTCCAGCCCCGGGGCAGGAAGGATGCTCTTGACACAGGCTGAAGGAGTTACAGAAATGAACCCAAACTGCAGGAGCCCAGAGCCCATGAAAGAGAAGGCGTCGTTAAGGGATTTAGATGGGCAGGTGGGAGCCGCAGCCAAGTTTTGGGTTGAGGTGTGCAGAGGGCCAACTTTGTCCAGCTACGCAGAAAGTGGAATATAAAATGTCAAGGCAATGGGGAAGGAGGGGCGGGGCTTACAAGGGGTGACGAGGCCGATCTGACGTGTGAAAACAAGCCAACTGTTACATGTCAATCTAACGTTAAGCAACGAAGTATACTGTTTCCAGTACGTGTCCTTACAGTCTCAAGCATGTGTATACTGGGATTGTTCCGTGAGGTTCAGATCAACACAACCCTCCCTTACTGTTTTCAGTAAGCCTTCTTAGCAACAGGAAGGGGCTCCTTGTCTGGCTGTAAGGACAAATGGGTAGAAGGAGTCAGGAGCAGGTGGCAATGCTACTCTGTGAGAGGCAGCTGCTTGCTGGGCAGCGTGGCCGTGGAGGGGAGGGGAAGGGGCCGTAGTCTATGTCCCACCACAGCTGAGTGCCCCGTGGAGGGGGCGTGGAGCACAAGGTCCAGAAGAGAAAGGACAGGTCTCACATTTAGCTTTACACGGGGGCTTCGGACAGAGCAGAGGGACCTGTGTAGTAAGGAGCCTAAGAATCTCTGAGGCAGGAGGCTGGCCCTGAGATGGCGCAAGAGCATTGCCCCAACCACAGAGTGTCAGCGTCTGTTGTGTTGAGATGGGACCTAGTGGGTCTTTCCTCTAGACCTCTAGGAAACGATGACTCCAGACACACTTAGGTCTGCCTGCCATCTCCTCCTCAGAGCCTGCTTTTCCTCAGAGGCACCTTGTTGTCTTTGTAGCTAACATAGGGGAATTTTTATGTCACCAGTGGCGCATGCCTTTAATCCCAGCACTTGAGGGGAAAAGCAGGTGGATCTCTGTGAGTCTGAGGACAGCCTGGTTTACAGAGCTAATTCCAGAATAGCCAGGGCTACAGAGAGAAACTCTGTCTCAGAATAATAATAATAATAATAATAACAACAACAACAACAAATAGGTCATTATTCAGAGCCCTCATTATTGAAATGGTAAAACTGAGGTTCAGAGGAGTGACGACTCCTCACAGTCACATCTAGAACCCTCTATGGTGAGCACAACACCCTACATTCAGGTTTTACCCTCTCTGTGTCTGGTTTCCCATATATAAAATGCAGCATAGGATAATTGTGAAGATTAACTGGAAGGCCAGTGGCTGCAGTGTCTTCCGCAGCTCTGTGTTCTGTAAGATTAGCAGGGTTTAGTATTTATTATTAATGTGAGTGTGAGTGTGTGTGTGTGTGTGTGTGTGTTGGACTTTCTCGGGGCAACCTCTGCATGCTGGAGTTATAGGAATGTACCACCACGCTCATCTGTGTGTGTGTGTGTGTGTGTGTACCATCTGCATGTGAGGCCCACAGAGCCAACAGAGGCCATCAGATCCCCTGGAGCTGGAGTTGCAGGTAGTTATGAGCTACAATAGCCAAACTTTGATCTCAGAAGCTAAGCAGGGTCAAGCCTGCTAATATTTGAATGAGAGAATAAGTTCACCATCCTAAACAAACAAACAAACAAGAAATACACGTGCTACACCTGTTTAACTCCCCTTTCTCTGCATCTTTCTGCAAGCACAATACCTTTTTTGCTACCACGAGAAATTTGCCTTCAGAAGATGTATGTTTTTATAAATCTTTTTTTTTAAATCAATCTTTCTGGATTGAAAAAGAAAACCCGTCTGGGGACGATGATATATACTGCCAATACCAGCACTGTGGGCAGGATTGGGGGCAGGGGAAGAGACTGGAGAGTCAAGATCACCTTCAGCTGCATACCTTGTTGGAGGCCTGTGTGTGGATTATAATGAACCCTTTCTCAAAACCACCACCACAACAAACAAACAACCCGGAAAGAAGTGGGGTGTCAGGGTGAATACCTTTAATCTCAGCACTCAGGAGGCAGTGGAAGGCAGATCTCATAGCTAGGTCTATAGAGAAAGTTCCAGGCCAGCTAGGGCTATATAGTGATAGCCTGTCTAAAAATAAAGAAAGCCCGAACCCATCCTAGCTGGGGACCTGCAACACAGGACACAAAGGACACTGTCTCTGGAGAGTGCCTGGCCTGCCAGGTGGTTATCAATACACTGCCTGATAATCTATAAGAAAAAACATCAATATCCATTCATTTAAGATGATTGAGGCTGGGAGGAAAGGACCCCACTGGTTTTCTTACCCAGTCAACTGAAAAGGATCAGAGTTACGAGAAGAAGGATCAATATTTGCTCTGGTGCTCTCAAATGCATGGTGAGTGATTAACTGAATGTTCCTATAAACCTTTCATCCTGTTTGATAAAGGAAATGACTTGTTTTTCTTTCTCCCGTGGTACTGGGTAGTGAACCCAGGGCTCACACGTGCTAAGCACACACTCTCTCACTGAGCTGCACTCCAACAGGGGAATTCTAAATGGAGATGTGAAATGGGGAGCAGGGGACTCCGTAATTGTCAAAGAAATAAAAACATATATTGTTTTCTCTGAAGTTTTAATGGAAACCGTGGACTGTAGTCTTTAAAAACAGTTTTAATGTTTTGTGGTTTGGTTTGGTTTTGAAGCTTTCTGTGTGAGTCGTTCGCCTGCGTGTAGGTAAGTGTCCAGAGGAAGCCTGGAGGCTGTCGATCGCCTGAAGCTAACATCGGTTGTAAGCAGCACTGCAGGTGCTGGGAACTAAACCTGGGTTCCCTGCAAGAGAAGCCAGGACGTGTAACCACTGAGCTCTCTCTCCAATCCTGTCTTTGGTTTTGGGTTGATTGGTTGGGGTTTTTTGTTTCTTTTTGGTTTGGGGGGCATGTTTTTTGTTTTTTGGTGGGTTGGTTGGTTGGTTGGTTAGTTTGGTTTGGATCTTTTGTTTTGTTTGTTTGTCTGTTTGAGACAGGGCTTTGCTATATATTCCAAGCTGGCCTTGAACTTGTAACAATCCTCCAGCCTCAGCATTCAAAGTGTTGATATTAAAGTATATGCCACTACAACCAGCTAAAAACATTCTTTAAAAAAATGTGTGTGTGTGTGTGTGTGTGTGTGTGTGTGTGTGTGTGTGTGTGTGTTGGAGTGCTCACCTGCTGCTTTGGACATACGAAGGTCAGAGTTGGTTCTCTACTTGCTTTTGCAGTGGAAACCCTCGTGTTTCTGTGCCAGGGCTGCACACTGAGCAGTGAACTCCGGGCGATTCTCTCGTTTTCACCTCCCATCTCCCCATCTTCTATGGGGATTACAGGTGTGGGGCGCAGCATCCATCTTTGACTGGGCTCCAGGAATCTGAATGAAGGTCATCGGACTTGTTCCACCAGGGCCACAAAGCTGTTTGCTTGTTTGTTTGTTACAGGGGGGGGTCAACTTTATTCACAAGCAGGACTCAGCCTAATGTCCAGAGATTGTCCATCACCCGCAAACCATACCCCTGTGTGTGTCTGTGTGTGTGTCTGTGTGTGTGTGTGTGTGTGTGTGTGCACATGCATGCATGTGCCTCTGTTTACAAATATAACCTGTGAGTCCATATGTTAGTTGTATGAATGCTTTCAGGGCTGACCCTTTGACACTGGACACCCAACTGTCATGTTCTCCCTGGAGGATGGGGGGCGCCTCTTCCGCCCCAGCCTCACTCAGCCGTCTGCGGCTCTCTGTGTAGGACTGAGGCCTCCTGGGCTCTTCCCTACGCAGTCATCTTTGCACATTTGTTACTGGCCTCCTGGCTCTGCCCGAGTTGCACAGTCATGTTGGTGAGACTTGTGGTGTAGTTTCTGATATTCCTAGGAGACACAATCTCGCAGCAAAGGTATGTCTTAGCAGCCATATTCACTGTGAGGCCCGCACATCTCCTTCAGCATTCTAGACATGGAGTATATCTTCCGCTTGGCTAGGTAATAAGGTAGCACACAGCGTGTGGGTCTAATACACAGGCTAGCAGGCATCAGCTCTGCATCCAAGTAGACTCTAACTGTCACTGGTCCTATTTTGCCAAAGCTGTCGCCATGACCCCTAGGGTAGGCAATGGCAGAGCATAGCAAGGACCTCCCAGCTACGGTTTCCAGGGGCTTCCTGGTCACCAGAGGAAAGGCTTTTCAGAGCTATAGCTACTCCAGCAGAAACATTCCTGCAGAGGGAGATGGTGTGTTTGCTTTTGCTTTTCTGTCCTGTGCCTGTCCACAGGTCTATAGAAAGAAAAAAAAGATCTCTCAAACAGCAACAACAGCAAAAACCTTCCTGGAGACTATTTGGCTTCCACTGCCAGTGTTGACCTTATGCCAGTCAAATGACTCTACAGTTGGACCTACCCTGACCCTGTGCATCCTGAAATCCCATGGTAAAAAAATAAAATAAAATAAAATGGCCAGCTCAAACCTTGTCTAGCATTCAAAACCTTTGTTAGGTGTGGGCCCCATTTCTAACAGCTGTTCTTCTGTCTGATGGGTTAATTCATCTATCTAGCCAACAGCGATATCACCGAACCCCTGAGGTTACTTGGTGGACATGTTTAGCTAAATGCACCTCTTCTGATGCTCTCCAAACCAAGTAGACAGGTTGATCAGAACCTACGGGTATTAAAACCACAGCTCAATCCCTCTGCAGAACTGGTTCTGCAAAACTGGAGAGGCTTAGATTTACTCCTCGTGAAATAAAGGAAACTAAGTCTGGCTTTGGGAAGAAAAAACTGTCATTTCTACACTAATTGATCAGTAGTAATTAAAAAAAAATCTTACCTTGATTTAAAAAAAAAAAAAAAACTCAAAGAGAAAAGGAGACAAAGACAATCAGATAGTTGGTACAAGTCTCTGTCCTCTTGGTCCCCTGGCTAACTCCTCTGCTACTGGCACTGGCTGAGCCTCCAAGTCTCATTCTTATTGAATGGTGGGGCCCTGCATCTTAAGCTATGTGGTCAGTTATATATCAATTCAGAAAAACCAATGGCCCTTAGGACCAACCACACCTCTTTAGAATATGATGAGTCCACAATCAGACTCTTTCACTAAGACTAGAGGGGAGGGGCTGGAGAGATGGCTCAGCGGTTAAGAGCACTGACTGTTCTTCCAGAGGTCCTGAGTTCAATTCCCAACAACCACATGGTGGCTCACAACCATCTGTAATGGGATCCAATGCCACCTTCGGGTGTGTTTGAAGACAGCTACAGTGTACACATATACATACAATAAATAATTCTTAAAAAAAAAAGACTAGAGGGGAATGTAACAGGCCCCACACCTTGGTAGGGCCCCAGACCTTACCATAACAGACTCCATGTTGGAAATACCATTCAGGCTATAAAACACATCTGTCAAACCAGAAACAAAGACCTAATCCATCAAAGCCCATAGCTCTGAAAAAGTCTCTAGATTTACTAACCTTGCTTTTAGGCTTCTATAGCTCTACCTCTAGCTAACTGCTCTTGTTTACCCAAGTATGCCAACCCAGGATGTGGTTTTTGTGTTTAAAAGCTTGCCCTAAGAAAGGTTCAGTGTTACTCTGGGATCCCAAACGCCCAGTATAGTCACCAGCTGGCTAATAAAACTTTCTGTTGTCTCAACCCATGTCCAAGCAGACTTCTGTCATGGATACCCCACAACATACCATCAGAAGAAGCTTCCAGACACATCTCCACACCTATCTGCCCAAGGCTGGAAAGAAGGAGGAGGCATGAGTCAGGCCATATATTTTTGTACATTGATTTGCTCATTCTAACTAAAATTAAGCACTTTAAGCTTACGGTTGCAAGGTTTTGAGTAGGATTGAGATACCCAATGCCATTACTACCAATTCCACAACGTTTTTATCACCACCACCCCAGCATCCTGTACCCATTCACTGGTCACCCTACCCCTTGGTAGCTACTAGTTTGAAAACTGTCTCTTGGTGTCTATTCCAGACATTTCTCTAAACGGAACCGTGTGGAATTTGGTCTTTCTGATCTGATTTCGTTCCCTTGGTGGAATACATCCAAGGTCTATCCGTGCTGCAGTCCCTTGGCAGAGTATGGTCAAGGTGGCCCATGCTGTAGCCAACTGTAGTATGCTGTCTGCGTTAAGGTTTCCATTGCTGTGAAAAGTCACCGTGACCAAGGCAGTGCTTATAAAGGACAACTTTTAACTGGGGCTGGCTTGCAGGTTCTGAGGTTCATCATTATTACCACAGCGAGAAGCATGGCAGCGTCCAGGCAGACACAGTGCTAGAGGAGCTGAGAATTCTACAATTTTATTGGAAGGCAGCCAGGAGAATACTAGCTGCCAGGCAGCTAGGAAGGGGGTCTCCAAGCCCACCTCCACAGTGACACACATCTTCCATCAAGGCCACACCTCCTAAGAGTGCCACTCCCTGGGCCAAGCATCTTTAGACCATCACATATGGCAACCCTGTTATGGCAAAAGATCTCCTTCTGTGGGTTTGTCACAGCTGGTTCCAAGCCTGCTCTCATCTCCTCCCTCTGCATTCACAGGGCATCAAGCACCTTACCTGGTGCTCCAAACCAACCCTTTGGATGCCTTCCTTGGGCATTGTCCCACGTGCTATCAGAACCTTCCGACAATGCAGAAGTCTGACCTCTACCCCATGCTCTGTCCTTCCAGTCCTTCCTTCTGTCCTCCATTGTCTTGATCCCCACCCACCTTTCTTTCTCATCTGGATGACATTGTCAGTCCCCTGAAATGTGGTCCTGTCTCTTGGTGTCTATTCCAGACATTTCTCTAAACGGAACCGTGCAGAATTTGGTCTTTCAGATCTGATTTCGTTCCCTTGGTGGAATACATCCAAGGTCTATCCGTGCTGCAGTCCCTTGGCAGAGTATGGTCAAGGGACTCATCCATCTCGTCCATCTGCCCAGTACATAGTGGTAGGAGTGGCCTTCATTTTCATAGCTAATGGAGTCTCTGTCTTGTTTCAACCCCTCCAGCGATCCATGGCCTGCAGGATAATATCCACGTTTGTCATCGAGGCTCCTAGCTCCGTGTGGGGGACATGTGTCCTCTTCACGCTCAGCCTTGTGTGGTACCTCATTCAGCACACACAGCCACCAGGCTCTGGCCCTGACAAAGAGACTCACCTCAGAGGTCACCTCATTCTGCAGAGCCTCCCCCTGTCCATCACTTCCCGTCCACCTAGGCAGACTGGAGCCCACATAGCCTAGCTGCTATGCTGTCAGTGGTGGCTTCTTCCTGTTCGAATCTCCCCTCCGATGCTAATACTACTCAGGGGATGGAGTGGCAGTGTCCACTCCAGTCACTATCACATTTCGTTCTTGACATTCACAGCCACCTTAAAATCTTATTGGGCTGGGCAGTGGTGACGCACGCCTTTAATCCTAGCATTTGGGAGGCAGAGGCGGGCGGATTTCTGAGTTCGAGAAATCGTCCCACGTCAACAGAGTGGGTTCTAGGACAGCCAGAGCCATACAGAGAAACCCTGTCTTGAAAAAAAAAACAAACCAACAAAACAAAACAAAAACAAAAAGGCTCCTGGGATTGGGACTATTGATTCTTGCCCAAGGCAGGACTTGGCAGTGACCATTTGAACAATACAGGCTGATGTGGAACGGCTTACCTTTTAAGTAATCAGGACCCTCTGTTGAAGGTGCTGTCACTGGAACCTGGGGCCTTCCTCCTCCTGGTCTGAGTCCTCTTCACTTCCTGACCACCCCAGGCTAAGCCACTCTGGCTCCTAAATCACTCTCTAACTGGTCTGTTCACTTCCTGTTTCCTCTCCCTCTCCCTTCTCCTCCCAGATGAGGGTTTTCCTCAACATCAAAGTCTTGACTCTCTTCATCCATACACAGTGAGTCCCCTGCCTCTGTAGCATCTGGGTCACTCTATGTGACTAAAGTATCCCCATCTCTGACTACATGATGACTACATGGAAGGTGACCCTGGGCACTCCCTTGTGCCCTGAGGCAGAGGACCTGAAGCTCTTAAGGCAGGATTCCTGATGATCCTATAGTCCCCACAGTTCCCCACGTCTGAGAGATCTCAGTAAATCATCTTCATGCAAGTGCATCCCATGTGGTCACTGAAGGGCAACTGCTCCATACAGGCAGGCAGAGTGGTTGCAACGCTTCCCACCACAGATCCTTCAGGAAAAGAAAGCGTGAACTCAAGAGCAGGGCTCTGCAGCAGAAACAGAATGGAAATAGAATTTTAAATATCCTATTCGCCGCATTAATATAAACTCAATCTTAATCATTCGTACTTAACACAGTCTATTTAAAATATTATTACCTCAACACAATGATGTGAAAATTATGCATGAGACAGCTTATAGTTTTCTCACAGGGTGTCTTTGAAATCCAAGTGCATTTTACGACACTAGTCTGGCCTAACCATATCTAAGTGATAAAGGCAGCTACCAGACAGGGGGACTGCACAGGAGACCTTAGCAGTGCCTGAAGAACAGACTCACAGCTGGACAGACCTGGACATGGTGCCCTGAGACTCCAGAGTGTCCTCCCCTTGCCTGGATATCTTCCCCCAGGCTCCTCCCTGAAGTGCTCCGTATAGATCCCTCCCTGAGTCCCACTGGGGCTTCTCCAAGCGAAAGGTAAAAGTTCTGGTGCACAAAAAAGCTCTGCCATTTTTACCCAGTGGCTGCGTCCCCTGTCCCCTGGGAAGTAAGCTCCTCTCAGCCCCAGGCCATTTGCACAGTCTCCTCCTTGGCCTATCTACATGAATATAGTCAAAGTCAATTGATCAGTCTTTCAGAGTTTACTGTACAGGAGCAGCTTGCAAGGCTCTAGGTATAGGAAGGAAGTCTACCTCCTGTCCCGGGGCCCTCCGGTCTCAAGGGAGCTCCTCCCCACATCTGTCCCGTCACCTTGGTTGTTGTTTTACTTTTCCTTCCTTCCTCTCCTCAGACATCATGTGTCTTTCCTAGTGAGGGTCTGTCTACCTTACCTTACTGCTTTGGGCTTAGTTTCTGTGTTCACAGTTGACCTGGTCCTGCCTCATCCTGGGGAGGTTTCTGTGGCTACATCACTGACCTCAAAGAGCACCAAGTGTCAGAGGTGATGGGGTGACCTGGAGGATAAGGAGGGAGTCTGGACTGCATGGCAAGGGCCCTGTAGCCTCGAGATGGCCCCGGAAGGACCCACACTGCGCCTGTCCGAGGATGATACTTACCTAATCCGGGGAAGGACAGGTGTAGCTGAGGCAGAGCACACACACACACACACACACACACCATTTCCCATCACTTTATAGCAATTTAATATCTGACCAAGTACTACACCCAAGGGTGTGGTAGCCGATGGATGACGGAGAGGGGGAGAAGCAGGTGCTTACTCAAGCAGTCCGTCTACAGTGCACATGGGTGATGCCTCCAGACCCCGCCCCCACCCACACCCCCACACCCCCCCCACACCCCCCACCCCCGCTCCTACTCCCGAACAGAGGTGAGGACTCTGCATGAGCCCGTGGGCAGTGGCCCTGGCTTCCACAGCTGTCCGGGGCTGTGTAACAACAAACGGGTCCTTCTGAATCTTTACACTTCTCCAACAGCTTGGCATGGCTAATGGTTAAAAGAACATCAGCTGAAGATGTTGGAGGGGGTGGTGGGGACCTGAACCCACCCCCCCAGGCCAGTGTCCTGAGTCTCCGCCACATGGTAAGTGCTTGTCTTAAGAGAGTTCAAGACTTCACTGAACAAACTATCTTTTTTTCTTTTTACTTTTTCAAATGTATTTTCCTTCCGTGTGCCTGCATGTATGTCTAAGGTTGCCAGATCCCCTGGATCAGGAGTCACAGACAGTTGTGAGCTACCATGTAGGTGCTGGGAATTGAACCCAGGTCCTCTGGAAGAGCAGGAAGTGCTCCTAACCACCCAGCCATCGCTCCAGGCACTGGGCAAACTATCTTGCTGAGTCTCCGATGTCCATGTGAAGGCATGGTAATGTTTCCTGGCCAAGACTCCGGTGAGACATCTGTGGGAAAGGATTTTAGATTATCAGGCCCTCTGCAACCCTATGGAGCCCATTATGTGTTTGCAAAACGGTGTCCACCTCGTGCCTCCCAGGCAGTGACAGGGAGGAAGAGGCAAGCACCATTGTCCTTAAATCACAGAACCAGTAGACATTCCTCTCTGCCTCCTCCTCCTTCCCTCAGGTTCAGACTTGCATGGTGTCTCAAACCTCTCTCCTCTTCCTCCATGTTTTCTCTCAAGCACTTACTTCCCCTGGGGTGATCCTCGGCCTTCAATTCCAACTTTATGACTGCTTCCTGAAGCCTCTGGGCCAACAGGGTCACACACTTTCACACACCCTCAGGCCGCCTAACCCAATGAGGAAGCATGTGAGAGATTTTGCAGCAGGAAGAAGCACCCACAGGGCACCTCGGCTGGAAAGCCCCCAGCAGAGCACCCCTAAGGAAGGCCTCCCCAGCGGGGCATCCCCAAGCCAGGCCTCCCCAGAGGGGCACAGCAGTGAGGCCTCCCCAGAGGGGCACAGCAGTGGGGCCTCCCCAGAGGGGCACAGCAGTGAGGCCTCCCCAGAGGGGCACAGCAGTGGGGCCTCCCCAGCGGGGCACAGCAGTGGGGCCTCCCCAGAGGGGCACAGCAGTGGGGCCTCCCCAGAGGGGCACAGCAGTGGGGCCTCCCCAGCAGGGCACCCCCTAGCAAGATTCCTCAGGCCCAGCACTCTGGCTCTCTGACTCACATTAGTCTGGGAGACGCTGCAGTGGGGAACGTGCTTCCTCAGCCTCTTCTCCACCTCATCCCACGTCTTGCCAAGATCAGGTTAAATCAAAGCATTATCCTAGTCTAACCCTGGCTGCTTGTCAGAACAACGTGGACTGCTTTTGGAAAAGGTCTCGCCAAGGCCATCATGTGGCACTAGCCACCAATGCTGTAGCCTGAGCTCAATCCTGGACAGGAGAGAACAGACCTCCACACATGTGCATGCTTAAGTAGGTGCTTGAGAGAAAACAAGGAGGAAGAGGAGGCACACACACACACACACAAACCGCCATACTCAACATAGGGCTGGAGAGATGGCTCAGCGGTTCAGAGCAATTCCTGCTCTTGCATGGGACTTAGTTTCAGGTCCCAGAAACTTCACAGCAGCTAACTCCAATCTCTAGAGATCTGGCACCGTCTTCTGGCCTCCAAAGGTACTGCATGCATTTGGTTGACAGCTGTGTATGCATGCATGCAGAAACACCCATACGCATTTAAATAAGTAAATCTTTTTTTTTAATCTTAAAAAAATAAAATAAAATAGGCCTGACTGTCTCAAATAGACCAGCATCTCTGAGCTGTGAGACCCAGGCAGCAGTTTGTTTATCCTCAGGGTCAGGAACCACACTGAAGCCTTTAGGGCGAGCAGGACAAATGCCATCTCTGCCACCGGCTCTAACTCAGAATGCTGCCCTAGCTCTGTGAAGAGGTGCTCTTGTGTATGCATGCATGCAGAAACACCCATACGCATTTAAATAAGTAAATCTTTTTTTTTAATCTTAAAAAAATAAAATAAAATAGGCCTGACTGTCTCAAATAGACCAGCATCTCTGAGCTGTGAGACCCAGGCAGCAGTTTGTTTATCCTCAGGGTCAGGAACCACACTGAAGCCTTTAGGGCGAGCAGGACAAATGCCATCTCTGCCACCGGCTCTAACTCAGAATGCTGCCCTAGCTCTGTGAAGAGGCGCTCTTGATCGCCATGCCCTGGGCATGTTCCAAGACAGGAGGACAGCAGCCAGCAGTGACTGTGTGGGCCCTCCGTGCTCTGGATCTCAGACACTGGTGGCGACACACGGCCCTTCCTGGAGTCCCTGGAGCTTGAGGACTTCAGAGAGCAGAGAGCAAAGACATCGGAGTCCAGGGTCGGAAAGGACCGGCAAAGCCTCTCTTCACTCCGGAAGAGGATGTGGGAGACAGGATGGAGGGCAGCTTCCTGGCAGTGTGCCATCTGAACTGGACATGGGTACCTCTGCTTCCTGGGACCCACATCAGAGCGTGAGAGCAAAGGCCCTTTGACCTGGGCTTCAGGACTCTTCTGTGTCACTCTGAGGAAGGGGTCCTGAGACTGTCCCACCCAGCAAACAGGCTCTGCAGACCTTGGGCAAGTACGATGGTTACTCTCCATTGTTGGGAAGTAACCTGGAGCATTATATAGGGGTTTGGATGTAGGTCATCCCGGATTGAGACCCATATTTACCAGCTGTGTGACCTCCCTGGCTGTCCTGGAACCCGCTCTGTAGACCACAGAAATCCACCTGCCTCTGCCTCCCCAGTGCTGGAACTACCACCTGGCTTACTTTGGGAAGAGAAGAGTGCTGACATTTTAAACTGACACGCATCCTAAAGGAGAACGGTAGCTCCCCCTAGGGGACAAGTTGAGAAGTTCCAGAACTATTTTTATTTATCACAATGCCAGAGGCAACAAGGGCAGGGACCCCCACAACACAAGGCAGCAAAGCCTGAGAAGAAATATCATGTAGAATATGGAACAAAGGAAGATTTGTACAGCTTCTAGGCATACTGAATTTTCCAGGAACCCCACCACTGTGCAAAATTGAGGGAGTTGTGTGTTTTGTCTGGCACCTCACCAAGAGCCATTAATTTCTTGGAAAATCTCACCTCTCACAGCACGGCCAGTGTGGTGCCAGTCCCAGGCAATGACACTGGACACAGGCATTGGACCTTCTAGTGTTTCTCACACTCTAAGGTGCACTCAACTCTCCAGAGCCTGTGCGTGTAGGTATGAGCGTGTCTGTGCACACGCACAGGCCCGAGGAGGGTTAGGGGCCTCTCTTTCCTTTCTCTCCTTACTCCCTCAAGACAGAGGCTCTCACCGAACCTGTAGCTGGACCCTCGGCCAGCAGGACCCAGTCCCCCCACCCCATAGGGTGAGGTTCAAGCATACGTGTGAACATGTCTGTGTTTTTTATGTGCGTGCTGGGACCCACATTCTTACCAGCACAGCAAGCTTCGCCCTTACCTACGAAGCTGCCTTGCCTGTTCCCATTCTGGATTGCCTGAGCCTCAGCTGGGTGCTATCCACAGTGAACACTTGGAAAACAGAGGGAAAGAGGGTCAGGTGAGGGCGGCGGCGGGGAGGGACACACTTGGCAGTCATACAGGGACAGATCCCATCATCTGTGATATCGCATTAGAGCACAGTGAGGACCATCCCAAACATGGGACAGGGAAGATGTGGGGCTTAAAAACTCAAGGGCTTGGGGCTGGAGACCTGGCTCAGAAGGTAAGTAAGTGAAGGGGCTTAAAAGGGGGAGAGTATAGGGGGTAGGGGAGTGTGGCTCGGCAGCGTGGGGGAAGGTGTCCAGGCGGGCCCTTGCCTGGGCACCTCTGCCCCTGAGGGACCACACACACACACAGACATGGTATAGAATAGAGTTTATTCAGAGTAGGGGATGGGAGTTAGTGGTAGAGAGAGGGAGAGAGAGAGGGAGAGAGAGAGAGAGAGAGAGAGAGAGAGAGAGAGAGAGAGAGAGAGAGAGAGAGAGAGAGAGTGGAGGCCGACCATGACCACGTGGAGGGGGGAAGAGCCCCAGGGGCAGAGAGGTGAGAGAGTGGGGGAGAGCAGAGAGCAAAGAGGGAGAGGAGGGGCAAGTAGCCCCTCTTATAGTGGGCCAGATCTCTGGGGTGGGGCATACCTGGCTATTGCCAGGTAGGTGTGGGGTGGAGCTTAGTCAAAACCCCAACAGTAAGAGCACTGACTGCTCTTCCAGAGGTCCTGAGTTCAAATCCTAGCAACTACATGGTGGCTCACAACCATCCATAATGAGATCTGATGCCCTCTTCTGGTGTGTCTGAAGACAGCTACAGTGTACTTACATATAATAAATAAATAAATCAGCCAAGCGGTGGTGGCGCACACCTGTAATCCCAGCATTCTGGGAGGCAGAGGCAGGCGGATTTCTGAGTTCGAGGCCAGCCTGGTCTACAGAGTGAGTTCCAAGATAGCCAAGGCTATACAGAGAAACCCTGTCTCGAAAAAACCAATTTCAAAATAAATAAATAAATAAATCTTTAAAAAAAAACAAAAACAAAAAAGTTGAGGGTCTCTGTGCAGCTCCTGGCAGTGGCTTGTAGTATCAGAAGTGAGAGTTGACCAGACTCAGTGCAAGTCACATCCATTTAAACAGTCAAGTGGTTGCTGGGGGTGTCTGGGCCATGACCTCAGGTCTGAGCCTCCCTGTGGGTGACCCACATCACCTCCCCATGCTGTTCACAGTCAGCTGGCCTCCACAGCCCAGGGGCGGGGCTCTTCTCAGACCAGCAGGGCCATGGTTCAGAAGCATGGGATCTGTATTTTTCTGTCTACCTTCCCTTTGCTTGGCCCTGGGTGAAAACACTGTCAAAGAAGTGTGCGGCAGAGCAGAGACAGAAGCCACCACTTTCTAGCCAGACATGTGGGGATGCAAACTGGGACTTGGTGCAAGAAATATGGAAGACGAGACGGAAGACGGTGACAGCAGATCAGCCCATGCGGTGGACCCTGGAAAGTTGTGCTTGTCCTGGGCCAGGGCGTGGCTCTGACCTGTTGTCTGCAGGGCTGAGAAGGGAGCTGTCGTCACTATTGGCCACTGGGTGGCCCACACATGAGACAGATCAAGAGAGATCCTGGGGTATATACAAAAAGCAAGCTGAGCAAGTCAGTAAATAGAGTTCCTCCATGGCCTCTGTCAGCGACTGGGACTGGGATCAGCACTGTAAACTGAAATTTAACCCTTTCCTCCCCGGATTCCTTTCAGTGTTTTATAGTAGTAGAAACACTAAGACAGCCTTTAAAGAGACACCAATTCAGACACCGGAGGATGGAGACAGCATGACTCTAGTTATAGCAAATGAAAGGGCTTAAAAGGGGGAGAGTATAAGGGGTTAGGTGAGTGTGGCTAGGCGGCGTGGGGGAAGGTGTCCAGGCGGGCTCTTGCCTGGGCACCTCTGCCCCTGAGGGACCACACACACACAGGCATAGTATAGAATAGAGTTTATTCAGAGTAGGGGATGGGAGTTAGTGGTAGAGAGAGGCAGAGAGAGAGAGAGAGAGAGAGAGAGAGAGTAGAGAGAGAGAGAGTAGAGGCTGGCCATGACCACGTGGAGTGGGGAAGAGCCCCAGGGGCAGAGAGGTGAGAATGTGGGAGAGCAGAGAGCAAAGAGGGAGAGGAGCCAGGCAGTGATGGCGCACGCCTTTAATCCCAGCACTTGGGAGGCAGAGGCAGGCGGATTTCTGAGTTTGAGGCCAGCCTGGTCTACAGAGTGAGTTCCAGGACAGCCAGAGCTATACAGAGAAGCCCTGTCTCAAAAACCAAAAAAAAAAAAAAAAAAAAAAGAGAGAGAGAGAGAGGGAGAGGAGGGGCAGGTAGCCCCTCTTATAGTGGGCCAGATCTCTGGGGCGGGGCATACCTGGCTATTGCCAGGTAGGTGTGGGGTGGAGCTTAGACAGAACCCCAACAGCAAAGGGCTTAACAACGTAGAGAGAAAAAAAATCCTAGGGACAGAAAGAAAAATTGGTGGCCACCAGGGCCTGAGGACATTGGGAGTTAATGGTAGAGCTGGAGTTTTGCATTTAACTGAACACTTTTAAATGGTAACAATGGTAAATCCTAACCTACACGTGGTTTACAAGTAAAAAAAAAAAAAAAAAAAAACATTTAGCTAGACATGATGTCACATGCCCCTAATCTCAGCCCTTGGGTGGCTGAGGAAGGAGAATTAGAGTTTGAGGTCATCAGGGGTACACAGTGAGAACCTGTGTATAAAACAACACATATGCCCCCCTCCCAAAAAAAAAGAACAACTTCTGAAATGTGTTTACTCAAAGATAAGGGAGTAGATAAGGCGTCATCTTTGGGGTGGCACGGAGCACAGGTTCTTCTGCGGACCAAGGGGGTTCCTGGAGCCAGGCAGGGTCCCCGGAGGCCAACCAGCTCTGCGGTCAGAGCAGAGCTGCCCCCATCCAGAGCTTTCCACAGTTCCTGGCTAGGGATCTCGGTAGTGCAGATTTCAGTCTAGCAGGTTCAGGGAAGAGCTTCCCGGTCCTGCTGGCTTGAGCCTGGCCTCACGTGATCATTTACAAAGGGCTAGGGGTAAACAGACTGCTGCCCCCTCAAAAGCCCTGGAGGAGTTTTCAGGGTTCCTCACCACAGGTGGCTCTTTCCCTCCCTCAGAGGCGAGGCAGAGAAGGTCCTGACCGGTGCAAAGCCGCACTTCCTTCCCCAGGGCCATCCTGGTGGTGGCTGTAGAAAAGTGAGACACCTTCTGAGAAACCCCAACTCAAAATTCTCAAACCCCTAGCAATTAGCCTGGACCTAGTGCAACTTAGAAAACTGTCAACCTTAAGATAGCACTCCCTACCCCGACTTCAAAGCCTAGCGCTTCCCTGGGCTTCACGGACTAGCGCCCCATCCGCTCTCAAAGTAACTGTGTTTGCCCAAGATAACCTGTAACCTTCCGCTGAGCCATGGATGCCGCTGATCTCCCCATTCCTTATGACATAGATCACAGCCTGAGCATCCCCTCCCCTTTTTCTTTATGGTCTTCTTCTTTAAAACCTGCAGCTGCAGGGGGTCGAACTCCTGTGTCCCTGCGAGGGACGTGAGTGCGGCCCCAGTGCACTGGGGAAATAAGTCTCAAGTGTTTGCATCAAGAACGGTCTCTTGTGAATTTTTGGGGGTGTTGTCCTATCCCGAGACTTGAGTGAGGATTTCCCAGGATTCGGGAGTCTTTCACTTCAAAACAGTTCCAGAAAAGACAGCTGAGTGAAGGATGTCTCCCCACCTGGGGACCAGAGGGGAGGCTGGGCCGCCTGGAGAGCGAGCTTTGCCAGTCCGCGGCCACCATCCTGTGAGCCCCACCCTCTTTCACATTCCCAAGTATCTTTAAAAGTACCATGAGAGCCGGCGGTGGTGGCGCAGCCTGTAATCCCAGCACTCTGGGAGGCAGAGGCAGGCGGATTTCTGAGTTTGAGGCCAGCCTGGTCTACAGGACAGCCAGGGCTACACAGAGAAACCCTGTCTCAGAAAACAAACAAACAAACAAAAAAACAAACAAACAAAAAAAAAAACAAAACCGTACCTTGAGAATCTAAGTTCTCTCCTTTAGAAACATACAAACTAGAGAAAAGGAGATCTATTTTCCTGAAAACACATTTACAAACACTAAGAATAATTAATTCACTAGAAAATAGAAATGTTAACAAAATAATACCTTACGCAACAAGAGTTTATCCACAGAAGGCAAAGTATGGAATGTTTCAAGGACGGTCAAGACACAAAGTCAGTAGCATGAAATGTGAACAATTTTAAAGCAGCTCACAGTGCTGGGGAGATGGCTGAGGGGTGGAGAGAGTCTGTCACTCTTGTAGAGGAACCATGTCCTGTCCCCAGAACTTACCTGAGGTGGTTCATAATCACCTGTAACCCAGTGCCAGAGAATCTGACGCTCTCTTCTTGTCTCTGTGGAGCCAGACATGTATGCACACATACAGGAAATCATAGATACATACATGCACAGACATATACACAGGGAAACACTCATGCATATAAAATAAAAATAAATCTTTAAAAATAAAAATAATAATTATAATAAAATATTTACTATGTCTGCACAGATAAAACTAAAATATCAGCTGGGCAGTGGTGGCGCACGCCTTTAATCCCAGCACTTGGGAGGCAGAAGCAGGCGGATTTCTGAGTTCGAGGCCAGCCTGGTCTACAGAGTGAGTTCCAGGACAGCCAGGACTACATAGAGAAACCCTGTCTCAAAAAACCAAAACAACAACAACAACAACAAAAGACAAATAGAAGGAAGGTCAACACAACGCAAGGGCGTGGTGTCAGGACTTCCGGTGGAGTCTCTGCGTGCTCCTTCTAGGCCCTCTGCATACCAGCACAGGGCTACTGGTTTCGCTCCCAGGGTCCGGCTCGCCTCCTTCAAAGCCTCCATAACTGTCCACAGAAACAGGATTCTAATGTCCTTTTTCTTTTCTAATGTCCTAGCCGGTCCCCATTTTGTACCAGATGGTGGGCAAACACACTCCTTTCCAAGTTTCCCTGGGTTGAGTCCCTACCAGCAGGGTTTAGACTCTTAAATTGTTTGCTGGAAACCGACTTCATACAACCTTAGTCCTCCTACGCTCTCAAATTTAACTCAAATGGGTAGTGTCTCAGATTACCGACAGGTGGCGCTGTCGACACAAAACTGCAATTGCTGGCGGGTTCTGAAGGTCAGTTTCAAGCAATCCTTGATATAAAGAATCCAAATATAAGGCCCTGGGAGCAAAGGTACTATCTAATACTACCACTACTTATAAAAAACAAAGGCAGACCTGTCTCAGAGACGTTTTAGAAACGGAATAAATTTAAGGAAAAACCTCACCCACCGTTTAGTTTCTTTGTTTTTTGTGGTTTTTCGAGACAGGGTTTCTCTGTGTAGCCCTGGCTGTCCTGGAACTTGCTCTGTAGACCAGGCTGGCCTCGAACTCAGAAATCCGCCTGCCTCTACCTCCCAAGTGCTGGGACTAAAGGCATGAGCCACCACCACCTGGCCACTGTTTAGTTTATCTTACCATTTCACCCCAAACTCAAGCCTGCCGCAGAAGCAGCTGGCATCTCCTGGAGGCCTTTGAGAACTGTGCAAAACGAAATTGGTTCGAATTAAAAACACCTTTTGCCTCCAAAGTGCAAGGGGGCCCATGCTAGATTTTTCTTTCCCTTTGGCCACACAATTATTAAGTGGATCCATCCAGCCCACAGAGAGCTTTCTTCACCTCTATCTACAGAACAAAAGGAACCCAGCATTCAGAATGCAGGCCTGTTATTCATCAGGATATGAAAACCACCTTCAACCTACTCCCTCCCCTCCCCCAAACAAAAAGAGAATGGACTCTGGAGCAAGCCGGTCCCTGCTGGGCGCTGGCAGCTAACCACTGAAGCACTGTCACCCCATGTCACTTTCCTGGTAATTTTCTTATCTACCAAATCAGCAGAGTTGCCTTCTGGGGAACCACCTCCCTGGGTACACACTGGCACAGAGCATTTGCCATTTTGCTACGGTGATGTCACTCCCAGGGGCACAGACTGTCTATTCAGCTTGCGTTCTGTCAACAGGGCTGACAGATTGCCCAACAAATCCTGAGTTTATTCCCCAGCTTGGTAAACCCGAATGGGCTTCTGCTACACACAGGGACAATGCAGGAGCTAGCAGGTTGATCAGGCAAAACCAGCAGGAAGGCCTGGGGTTTAGGAAACAGGCAGAACAGGGCACTGCATTCCCGATTCTCTCTCTCTCTCTCTCTCTCTCTCTCTCTCTCTCTCTCTCTCACACACACACACACACACACATATACACACACACACACACACACACCACAGGCACACGCACGTGCACACATGCACACAGAGCTGCAGTGCTCTGGTGTCCTGCCCCTGCAAAAGCCTTCTGAAATATACTGTCTACAGCAGATTCTTACACGCTGCCAACTCACACAGCAGTGGTTTCTTAAGTCTTCTTTAATAGAGTTAAAAATTGGTCTATAAGATATCTCGGGCTGGAGGGATGGCTCAGGGGTTAAGATCACTGACCACTCTTCTGAAGGTCCTGAGTTCAAATTCCAGCAACCACATGGTGGCTCACAACCATTCGTAATGAGATCTGAAGCCCTCTTCTGGTGTGTTTGAAGACAACTACAGTGTACTTACATATAATAAATAAATCTTAAAAAAAAAAAAAGATATCTCTGGGTGTAACAAAAACAAACAAACAAAACAACAACAAACCGTTCTGTTGCCAAAAGCGGGGTGAGGTGGGTGGGGGAGCCTTGTTGGTTTCTTGAAGCAAAATGAGAGCGGCATGACAGAGATTGGGGCTGGGCGGCCGATGCTTGATGCTAAGCTACAATTTGTAGGACCTGGCAGGATTCGTTTAGTGGGTGGCCTGTGCACCGGGCAACGTGTTCTCCCTTTGGGCCTCACTGAGCTCTAGTGCCCAGAGCCTTCCTCCTCAGGTAAAGTCGCTCTTCCCTTCCAGAAGATCAGAAGGCTAAACGACACTTATTCTATTATTTTATGTACGTGGAGCACCCTCTTACCTGCACCCTTTGTCTGTGGACTAAGTGTCTCCCTCATGCCCACAGAGGCCAGAAGAGAACCAGATGCCCTAGAACGGGACTTAGAGATGTTTGAGCTGCCATATGTTCGCTTAGAATTGAACCCAGGTCCTCTGGAAGAGCAGTCAGTGTTCTTTTTTTTAAATGCTGTCATCTTTCAAACCCTCTCCTTTTAAAGGTTTTGTTTATTAAGAGTCTCTGCTGGAGCCGGGCGGTGGTGGTGGTGGCGCACGCCTGTGATCCCAGCACTCTGGGAGGCAGAGGCAGGTGGATTTCTGAGTTCAAGGCCAGCCTGGTCTACAGAGTGAGTTCTAAGACAGCCAGGGCTACACAGAGAAACCCTGTCTCGAAAAAACCAAATCCAAAAACCAAAAAAAAAAAAAAAAAAAAGAGTCTCTGCTGGGCAGTGGTGGTACATGCCTGTAATCCCAGCACTTGGGAGGCAGAGACAGGTGGATTTCTGAGTTCAAGGCCAGCCTGGTATACAGAGTGAGTTCCAGGACAGCCAGAGCTACACAGAGAAAAGAGTCTCTCTATGTAGCCTGCACTGGCCTGGCTGGACCTTAAACTATAGACTAGGCTGGGCTCAAACTCACCTGCCTCTACCTCCCAACTACTGAGACTGAAGGTATACACCACCATGCCCACCTATTTTTTTTAAATTACACCTGTCTGTGTGTATACATACGAGTGCAGTGCCTGGAGACCAGAAGAGGGTTTTGGAGCCACGGGAACTGTAGTCACAGCAGTTGTAAGTCACTGTATGTGGTATTTCCGAGTTCGAGGCCAACCTGGTCTAACTCAGATTCTCAGCAGGACCAATATAAACTCTTCAGTTATTACACTGACTCTCCATCCGGTTAAATGGCTTTATTTTTTTTTTAAATGAAGAACATCTGGGAAAAAAGAATAAAACCTCCAGGCCCAACACAGCTTATTTTTCCCATTTATGATCTGAACTACAACTATTTTTTAGAGTTTGAAAAATTGATTTTTGTTTAACAAGTTTCCTCCAGTCTAGGTAAGGGCTCTGGCCCAAAGATTTAGTTATTGTTATATGTAAGTACACTGTAGCTGTCTTCAGACACTCCAGAAGAGGGCATCAGATCTCAGTACAGATGGTCGTGAACCACCATGTAGTTGCTGGGATTTGAACTCAGGACCTCTGGAAGAACAGTTGGCGCTCTTAACCAACCCAGCCCCAGCACACACAGTCATACACATACATACAACATTCTTACATATCACACTCTAATACATGCACACTATCATACACAGACACACACACACACTCACGTGCACATGCACTGTCCACTTGCCACCATTTCCTGTCTTCAGAGGGTGAGCCTGGGGAGAGATGCACCCGAGTCTGCAGCTGGCTATCCAGAGCTCTGCAGGGCGTGGTAGCTGGTCATGGGACACCAGTCTCTTTAACTGCATCGCGGTTGACTCTGAAGGCTGCATACCTCAGAGCTTCTGGGCTTCTGGCCCACTGCAATCTGGAGCACCGGAGTGACCCAGCACACCCTGAATGTTTCCGCGGGGTTGGTTTTAAAGTGTCTGGTCATGTAAGCAGACCTTGTGTTCGGTTCCAGTTCCACTGCCTGAGCGCCTTGCTGGTGAGCACTGTGCCTCCCTCCGATGTCCTACAAGTCCCAGCTGCCGATTTGCTTTCCATGATTTTATCTTTCTTTCTAAAGTCTGTATCATCTGTGGGATTCAAAAGGATCTCCTGGATCTAGTAGCTTCCTAAAAAGTCAGCAAGGAACCGATTAATAATCTTACATTTAAAAAGATCCAAGAATATTAAGAGGTAATTCACATAGAAAGGGAACATGAGTGAGTTTACTGGGGTTTTGTTATTGGGGTGTGTGTGTGTGTGTATGTGTGTGTGTGTAGGCACATGTGACATTAGAGGACTTTAGAGATTCTGTTCTCTCCTTCCACCATGGGTTCCAGGCCTGCACAGTAAGCGCCTTTAACCAGAGTCGGCCTGCCTAAGTGGCCCCTCTTCTGTTTGTTTTTAGGACAGGTTCTCATGACGAGGCCCAGCCCAGGCTGACCTGGAATCGACGCCTCCTGCTTTGGCTTCCTGAATGCTTCCTGAGATTACAGGTATGCACCGGCACTCCTGGCTTTAATGTGCTTTTTATTTACTTGTTTTACAGTGGTGCCGAGGATTCTGAGGATTCGAATCCAAGTTCCATGCTTGTGCAGAGCACTGTGACATCTCATCCAGCTCAAATTACTTAAAAAAATAGTTTACGTGTATGAATATTTTGCTTGCACATATGTACGTGCACTGCATGTATGTGTGGTGGTCAGAGGTCAGGCGTCAGAGCCCCTGCAAATGGAGTTACAGAGGGTCCTCAGCTTCCATGTAGGTGCCCTCAAGAGCTTTCTAACCACTAAATAGTTCTAATCACTCAGCCATCTCTCCAGCCCCACTTTCTGGACGTCTACTTCCTCATGAGAGACATGCAAACAAAAAGCCTCTCACAATTTGCCACCAGGCAGTCTGGGAAGGGCCAGGGAGCCGCTTACCACATGGCCAACTCTCACTGCCGGTGCGACCACTGAACAATCCAGTCTCCATCATGCCCCTGGAGCTCAATGCCTCGTCCAGTCTTGCCAGTGAGAACGGCCCACACACCCAGATTACTGCCGCGGCGGCCTTAACTGCTAAGGACGGCAAAAAGCCAAACCAAAATTCAATGAAAGCTTTCAAAAATTCTCTCGTTTAAAAAAAGGGGAGCCCACAGGCACAGATGAGGGCAGAGAGGATGGAGGAGGGGCGGCTGAGGTGGATGCCTGCTGTGTACTCTGCTACCTTCTGAATTCAGAATCCCTAAATACATTATTCAGAGAAACAAAATACAATGGCTGTACCTACTGAAGCCCTGGGTGATATCTGCTTCTGGTCTAGCTCCAATTATCTGAGCTATTAGACTGTCTCCTGAAATGTGTCCTGCACTGCAGAAGCCCACAGACTGTTGACAGTCCCAGACCAGATGAAGCAGGTTGGCCAGTCTAAGATACAAGCATAGGATGGGCCTGCACTTCCTTCCTCTGCCTATAGGTGGTGATAAAGAGCTTTCTCTGGAGGGCAGCACCCTGTAGAGTCAGGATGGTACAAGCCAAGAAACAGGAGGCACAGAGAGTAACATAAAATAGAAACAAACTTTATTTCTCTGGAAGAAGCAGATATCCATAGCTGGGGCAACAACTTTGGCAACAGAGGCTGATGGAAACACACCAAATAGCAACAGGGGAAGAACAGGGGTCAAACAGGAAAGTACTGGTGCCGCTAGGGTCTCCTTCCACTCCCGGGGCCTGAGCCCTGGTCCCTGCCAGAGAAGATCCTGGCGCCTTTTCTGCTTCTGAGCCACTTCAGGTTGATAGGTACAAGATCCCAAGGCCAGCCAAGCCCAGGTCACAGTGAAGCCACAGTCACATTGTGTCCAACACTCCGCATTCCTACAGGGGTTCCCTGGAAAGGGGCCTGGCCCTGAGGAGGGCCTGCTGGGTGCTGGTTCACCTTCTGTGCAGCCAACACATCCCTGGCCAAGTCAAGCCTGGCTTCCCGTCAGTCAAACCCCCAGGGGAAGCCTGGAGGCCATTCTAGCCACTAGCCCAGCCTTGCTCTGGAGTCGGCCAGGCGGCTTCCGGTCTCGCCTTCACAAGGCTCTGCCACCTCTTGGGGCACTGAGGGCTGAACTGAGGTGTGCAGGACAGTGCTGGGTGGGCGAGCGAGGTGGGCAAAGGGAGGCTCCCAGCCTCCTGCTGCCTGGGTCTCACTGTCCTGGGAGCCGCAGGCGCTGGGTCCTCCAGGCCTGAGGTGGGGCAGCTCCCACCCTTGTCCCACAGACAGGTTCAAGAGGTTCTTTTAGGGCAGACCACTGCTCTCTAGTCAACCATCAGCGTCTGAAAGGCAGGAAATAACCAAAAAGGTTCGTCCATCAACATGAGCACATGAGCTAAACAGCTAATGGGAAATTCAAGGTCACCATAGGGAGTTACAGTCTTAGACACCAGGCAATGTATTAAAAAATTAGTTTTAGGCAATAATTTTAGAGCTTACTCTAAAGTATCTCTTTTGATAAACTAGCCTGTGCTAGAGTATCTAAGGTCAACAGGAAGCTTCTCAGGACAGATTAGGGACAGTCACCAGCAGACACCACAGCTCAGCAAGGGTGTCAGTGCATGCTGAAGGCCACACTGTTTCTGATGGTTTCTGACTGGTGCATACCACAGTACGACAAAAGCAGCACAGACGCAGACCCCACCGGGTTGCCTGCCTCCCAGCACCAGCCTCGAGTGCTTCCTGAGGGGATACTGGCCTCACTGTCACCTGTCTCACCACTTTGGGGCTTGATAAACATTTCAATTACTATTAATCTGTATGCTTTATTTTATAAATAAAATAAAAAAGTGTGCACATACATAAACTTTTAGTAAAAATGTAATGAGACTTTCTTTGGATGTTTATTCTTTCAAAAAGGATTAACACTAACATATATAAAGGAAGGTATGGGGGCGAGCATGAGCGGCTGTGTTTGAATGCAAGCTCATTCACAGAAGTATGCAGAGATCAGAGGAAACCCCACCTTTCTTCTTTTTTGTTGTTGTTGTTTTGGGGGGTTTTTTATTTTGTTTTTTGTTTTTGTTTTTTTGAGACAGGGTTTCTCTGTATAGCCCTGGCTGTCCTGGAACTCACTCTGTAGACCAGGCTGGCCTCGAACTCAGAAATCCGCCTGCCTCTGCCTCCCAGAGTGCTGGGATTACAGGCGCGCGCCACCACCCGGCTCCGCCTTTCTTCTTGAGACCAGGTCTGTTGTTTTCTGCTACTGTACACCAGGCTAGCTGTCCTCAAACCTGCCTCTGCCTCCCACCTCCCACCTGCCCATAAGAGCAGTGGGATCACAAAGGCTCAGGCTATGCACCTGGCTTTTGGCTTTTGCATGCGCTGTGGGGATTCCAACTCAGGCTCTCACGCGCGCATCTCATTAGCTGAGTTACTCCTCTCCAGCACCAGTGGGCACTTTAAACATAAATATGATAATAGAGGTAAAAACTTTAGGTACACACACACACAATCAGACTAAAATGCTGCTTTGTGACGCACTGGGGCAGCTGGAGAGGAGCTAGGAACGCTGGACTCCTTCACCCAAGGGTCCCAGTTGCCTTTCATTCATCTATAGGAGGCTCTTTCCCAGACAAACCGCCTGTCTCTGGGCCCTGTAGCTGCCCTCTCTCCCTGCTGGGGACTCCATGGCTACAAGTGGCCTTAGAGATGAGAGGCTTCTCCCAGGGCTAGTAACCTTTCTGGGAGAGGGAGGTGGGGCAGTGTGTCACTCACTCACTTGTGGTGGGCAGGGCCACAGGAACCCAGCAGGTGACAGCCGGCTTGCTCTAGGTTCCAGTCGAACATCTCCAGCACTTTGTGGCACTCCACCCGTGGCCGAAGACCCAGCCCAAAGAGCTGCTCCACCTGAGGGCGGGGTGGGAGTGCGGCCATGAGACACCCGGGGGCCAAGGGCACAGGACAGATGGGGCACAGGACACAGAGCAGAGGGAGGGTCAAGACACAGAGCCAGCTTTAGGGCCCTGGATGCCAGGGCGGGCAGGAAGCGATGGTACCTTCAGATACTGGGCAGCCCTCTGCACACTCCAGCTGTGGCTCTGCAGGGCCGCCTGGCACTCCTCTGTGGTCACCCCATGCACCATGGCCTGCAGCTGGGCATACCCGCCCCATCAGCACCACTGGGCCCACTCCTCTGGGTCTCTCAGACCCCTGCCCTTCACCTTGAAGTGGGCCTGGCACTCACCATCTGGACCTTGTCTGCTGGCCGCGTAGCCTCTTGCCCGTCCCCTGGGCAGCCCCTCTGTGGCAGCCGAGCCGTGGCCCTCAGGGATGGTGGCCGCGCCCCTGGGTTGCTGTTATTGGTGGAGAAGTTGGCCTTTGGGTCTGGGGCAGCCTGAGGCATAGGTCTGACAGTAGCAGTGGGGGCGGCGGGGGCTGGAGTACTGGGCGGGGGCAGCAGTGGGGGCACAGGCAGGGCCAGGGCTGCCGGCTCTTCAGGGCTCTGGGCCTCCCGCAGGAATCGCTGATAGCGCTCTAGGTAAGGAGGGCGCTCAGGCAGCAGGTAGTAGTGCGTGCTGCTGACCTTCCTGCCATCGCGGACAATGGGCAGGATGCAGGGGCCAGCGCGCAGGCCAGGAGCCTGGATCACTTGTGGAGTGGCATACTTAGGGTCTGAGGCAAAGCTTTGGGTGGTGGGCATGGTCTTTCCAGGTGAGCTAGAGAGCCGGTGTGGTAGTGGAGAGCTGCCAGGTGGCACTAGGGGGCTTGGGGTCCTTGAACCTTGAGGAGACAGGGGCTCCCGGGGAGGCACTCGGGGAGGGGAGGCAGGTCCAGGCCACCGGCTTGTCTCTTCTTCACCTGAGGGAGCTGGAGATAGCTCCACACGTGGGCGTGTGGGCCGAGGGGGGATAGGTACCCGGGGTGGCACCTGGGGCTTGTCATCACCTCCTGGGGTAGGGGAGGGGGTCAGTTGGCCAGTGGGGACCTGCAGCTGCCGCATACACTCCTGCTGCAGTGCCTGGAATATCTCTGCAGTCTGCGCCGAGCTGGGTGGCTTGCCCCCACCCTGGGGTGGAAGGAATAGGTTATCCTCCAGGGCAGGGGGCAGCTGTGCCTGCTCGGGCACAAAGGCGTAGTTGGTCTCGCCCTGGCTAGGCCCAGCAGGGAGGCCTGCACCCACTAGCGTGCTGTTGATAGAGCAGACCTCAAAGTCATCCTCATCTTGGGCCACGTCATCATAGGCGGGAGGCGGGGGCAGCGGACGGGCGTCCCAGTCTACCACAGGCGTGGGATGTAAAGGTCGAGGCAGCGCCCGTGTGGGGCTCTGAGGCGGTGTCTTGTCCAGCAAGGAGCAGGCATCCATGGCCAGCTGGGCCAAGGAGGGCGCACAGGGCCGCGGGGTTGGGACCATGGGCTCCTCACCGAAGTCAATGAGTGTGACCTCACCCCCACTGCTGCGGCCTGCCTTGGTGCCTGGCACTCGGGCTGAGGGCTTTGCCAGCCACAGCCCTCGGGGCAGGGCTGCCTTTCTCAGGCCGAGCCTCTTGAAGTCGCTGGACAGGGGGTCTGGGTCCTCACTCACTGGGTCATATGTGGGCTCTGTGATAAAAAGGGAGACCCCAACAGGGAGATGGTGTCAGATATGAATACGGAACAGGAAAGGTAAATGTGTGGAGACAGAAAGCCAAGTGTGCCCTCGACTATCCACTGCCAACTGCCCCAGCCAAGTGTCCCCTGCTTCCGAGAGCATACCCGACCCTACTCAAACAGGTCAGAACTTCTCTGCCTTCAGGTCTCAGTGTGGGCTGGAGAGACCCCCGATTCTGCCTCAGCTAGAGCAGGTGACACACCTGTCTACCTCTGTTCCTCACAGAGCCCTGCCCTGTGCTCCTGGTGAGTAAGCCCTCTCCCCCTCACTGTGGCACACCATTACAGCAGACAGGAGCTCTCCTCACAGGACAGAGCTCCTGACAGCCACCCCCACATCCCAGACCCAACCTCTGCAGTGTGAGGCCGGCCAAGCCACAGCAGAGCAAGATGAAGCCAGGCTCTGAGGGAAAGATGCGCGGGAGGAAGACATGCTGGGCCAGTTCGGCAGCAGAGCTCACAGCACACGCCCTGTCCCCTGCCACACAGCCTCCCGCCAGGCCAGGGCTCTGTACCTTCCAGGAGAGGAGAGAGAGCAGAGAGAGGGCGGGGGCGGGGGCCGAGGCATCCTGAACAGCCCCACTTACTCTGAGTGAAGATGGCAGGCTGAGGCGGGCGAGGTGGAGGCTCCCCTGTAAGAAAGGCCATGCGGACAGGGGAGGCAGAAAAGAAAGATGGCCAAGCAAGGCAGGGGTGAGGTGGGGGGATGAGAGCAGGACAGATGGGGGGGGGGACAGAGGGAAGGAGGGAGGGAAGGAGGAAAAAGGAGATGGAGGAGCGAGCAGGAGATTGAAAGAAAAGAGGGGGAGAGAGACAGAGAGAAAGAGGGAAGGAGAGAGAGACAGAGAGAGAAAGGGAGAAGAGGAAGGGAGGGAGGGAGAGAGAGGTGAACAGGAGTGAGCAGATGCACAACCCGACCAGACCGACGGAGGATGGGAGGATGGGGAGGCGGCAGAACAACTGGGTTCCGGAATGAGGGCACAGGGTCCAGGAGGGGGAGGGGCTCCTGGCTGAGAAGAGGGGTTCAGGGTGCTGGCTTGGGAGAGCAGAGCGTGACTGGGGGAAGTGAGGGCAGCCAGGATCTAAGAGCCTGGTGAGGAAGGAGGAGGAGAAACTGAGCTGCAGGGCCGACCCAAGGCTCCTCCTCAGCGGATACAGCTGCCTCTCTGCACTCACCCCACGCCCAGCCAGAGCCAGGGGTCCAGCTGTCCCACCTGCTGCCCTGACCCGACTGTCCCCAAAGCAGAACAGCAGGCTCAGGGTGGCCAGTGACCTGGGAGCGCCCGGAACGGAACGGAAGGGCTTACTTTTCACCCGTGCTGGATGCGCGGCGGGCCGGGAGGTGCTCAGTTCCACACTCAGCAGGTCGGGAGGGTCCATGGGGTTTCCCAGGTACAGTCTGACGGGGAGAGAGCCGGGTCAGGACACCTTTGGCAGATGTGTAAGCCGGGGCACCCCAACACCACACACACACACACACCTATACACACACACACACACCTACACACACCTACACACACACACACACCTACACACACACACACACACACACACACACCTACACACACACACACCCCTCCCATACATACACCTACACACACACACACACACACACACACTCCTCCTGAGTGTTGAGGAAGCTGAGTTGCAGACCTGAGTCCCAAGGCTCCCAGACTCCTGGGTCTAAACAGATCCTAGTCCCTACACCCAGATGTGCCTACCACAGGAAAGCACCTGACCCAGGCTGAGAAGCCTCTGGCTCAAGGGCTCCAGTACCTTACAAGGACAAAGCTCCTCTGGATAACTGACAGCCCATGCCAAGTGTCTACCTGCTGCTGGTGCTCTTCTGTAGACCCTCTGGGAGGCTGGACACCTGCTGTCAGCCCCTAGAAAGGTGGGCAGGAGGCAGCCCCCTGCTGAGCTACAGGATCTGGGGAGGCTGCTGACTGCAGTGTGCTCCGAGACTCACCCTGGCTCCTATGCTATCTGGGATCTGGGACTTAGTCACCGAGGCTGGTTAAAGCCTGCAAGAATGAGGCTGGGCTGCCTCGGGCACAGCACAAGTGGGGCAGAGGGTGCAGGCCTCTAGCTGCAAGAGCCTCCTCCCCTCCTCTCCCTTCCCCCTATTTTCATAGGCCTTTACCTGGTTCCTGTGAGGCAGGGGCCTGCTGTTCTGGGAGGTGGGATATGGGGAAACAATTGTCCTCAGGAGGAGGCAGGGAGAAAGGGCCACCGCGGGAGGGAGGCATGAGGGCTAGCGGAGAGCGGACAGAGGCTAACAAGGGTGGGCAGGGGACCAAGAGGAGCCTGCCTGTGTTCTCCCAGCTGACTCCCAGGGATCTCCCTCTCTACCAGCAGACCAGGAACCCTCGGAGGCAGAGTGTGCTCTGGGCAGAGCAGGGGCAGGCGCTCTCTAAGTCCCCGGGGCCTGCTCTCAGTTCTGGAAGTAAGCTCACTCCAGCCTGGACCTGTATACAGACATGAGAGCTGACCTCAGAGGTTCAGGGCTCGAAACTCTGGAAACCCCTGAAGGAGATGCATGTGCCTGAAGGGGGAGCCTCCTCTGGTGGGGTGACAGGGGACTTTTTAGCAAGTAAGAATGAGTTCATTCTTGGGGTTTCCTCACCTAGGTTTTCTTTACTTCAGTGGAATCTGCACACAGACACTCTGCCCCATAGATATGCAGAGCTATACTGGGGAGAATACAGTGCTGAGGGCCCAGGAAGACTGCCTGGCCTCCCGCCCCCATCACATCCTCAGCACTAGCCACTCTGGGCCCTCCTCTGGCACCTACGCCTTGTCCCAAGCCACCTCCGTACCCTACCCCTGTCTACTAGGCGAGCTTCTGGAACGAAAGCAGCCGAGAGACAAGACTCGTGCAGAGCCACTGCAGCATGAGGCTGGGAACTGCAGCGCAGAGAGAGAGTGGACAGAGAGGCAGACAGACCCCTGCTTACCTACCCATGCCTCCCTCAGACACCTACACATCTACCCTGAGGTGAAGGCTCCCACACACCATGTAGGGAGGCAGTCATAATGAAAAGAGCAGAGGTCATGCACAATGGCACAGAAGAAACAACACAGTAAGGACATGTATGTGACTTGTGTGTCACACCAAAGGAAGGACCCTGAGGAAATGCGAAGCCCAGGGACATGAAAAGTTCCTAGCTGTGCCTGTTACTGGCACCCTGTCAAGAGAGAGGAGGGCAGCTAACAGCAGGAAGAACTGTGTGTGTGCACAGGGCCGCAGAACCAGTGTCTGCACAGGCTTGGGTTAGGAGACCAGTGTGCAAGCTTCAAGACGTGCTGTGGGAACACCTTCCTCAGGTGACTGCAGGTGTCCACAGCCAAGGGGCAAAGGTTGTCTTACTGACCACCATCTTTTCATTCTAGAAAAACTGGGACCCAAAGCTTCCATGATGGACCCCACTTGGTAGAAAAGTCAACAAGACAAGGCCTTAACTGTTCCTGGGACCCTGGCTTGGAAAATGACTTGGGATGGCCTCTGGCAGCTCCTGGTGCTGCCTGCTTTGAGAGCACTTTAATTCTGAGCATACTTCCAGCCTTTACCCATCAGAAACAGACAGCCCCATCTCTGGAGCCTACGTACAAGCTTGTGTGCAGTGTGGTGAGGGGCTGCTAGTCCCAGAAGCCCAGGACCAGATGTCGTCTTTCTAGATACTCACTCATCGATCCTGTCAGGGAACCCCCAGCAGTGGCGGGGGTCACTGTCACCATGCCCTGTGTGAATGAAGCTATTCTGTAGAGGCTGGCTGATGTCCTGGGCTGACAGGCCAGCCACGGAGGTCACCACATTTCGAGGGAAGGGTCCTACACACAGCGTCCGTGTATTCTGACCACGCCACCAATAGTTCTCAGCCCTGTGTGACAGAGATAGTATAGTGAATACCAAGAAGAGGGGGTGGAAGTGACCCCAGACAAAGGGACCCTTCTCACACCAAGGTCCCTGCTCATGGAACCTGACTACCTTGGCAGGTGAAGCACTGGAGACCTCAAGAGTCTAGCCACTAGTCCATTCTCCCCAAAGCAATATCATGACCTGCCACTCCCTGAAGAGGGGCTGGTTATTTGCTTAGCCTTAGAATAAGCTCCTCTGGGTAGGTCAGTAGCTTTCCCTACAGTCTACAAATAAGGAAACAGGGGACATGACAGGTAATTTGCCAGAATGATCTATTGCAGGGGACCCAGTACTCAGATGAATTAAGCCTGCAAAAGCAGGGTGCTCTCACAATGCACCCGCTCCCTTCCTCCAGCCAGCACCTGGCCTTGGTCTCCTTAGGGCCACTAGATCCTCTCCATGGCAGGGTTCTAGGAATTCTAAGTGATGACGTAGCAGAGGGATCCAGTGAGTTTAGGGCCATGCGTTCCAGTTACTACTCGGGCCTCTCACGAAGATCTTCAACATGCAGGCCATGGAAACCTGGGCCTTTCCTTCCATGTGGCTCTGCACCACCTGAGGGCAGAGCTGTGGGGACCCAGGTTTGCCACCCTCCCCATCTTCTCAGGACAGGGCCTATTCCTGCCTTACAGCACGGGGTCCAGAGGGAAACTCAGAATTCCCAGTATGGTGAACCATGGAGATCTCAGTCTGCACTCTGCAGACTGAACTTGAGCACACCTAGACCTGACCCAGTGTAAGCGAGCACGTGGGAAGGAATACAGCTTTCTCTGGGTGCTCCACACGCCCGAAGCTGACTGCCGAGGTTCTGCGTCTGCTGCTCAGACCTGACCACGTGGCCACGCTGCTGGGACACAACCACACCACCACTGCCTGTCTCCACCTCACCTTCCATCATCTGTCTGTCCCAGAGCCAGAGGGCCTCCTGGGACACACGGCCACAGCAGAGGAGCTGGGGAGGAGCTGGGACTGCCACAGCTGCCTTCTGGTCACTAAGGCTGCCTGCTGGCCCACCACAGACACAGCCACCCTGTGATTACTCCCTGCCTTTAGGGTAGGAAGGGCAGGGAAGGAAGGAAGGAAGGAGAAAGGACAACACCCTGAGAAAGAAAAGTCTCATCTGAAAATAGCAGAGGCCTTCCTTCCGAGGAGAGAACGGGAGTTCAGCACAAACAGAGCTGCCCACGAGAAGCACGGGCAGCAGCGCCGGCCCCACACCCTGGGCTGTTCCTAACACCGGCAGCTCCTCCACAAGGCAGCCCTCGCTTCCCCAGGCGCTAGGCTAGACTCTACTCTGCCTACCTCCTAAGGTACTCATTAACTCCGGGATGCAGCTGAGGCAGAGATGTCACCCAAACATTCTGTTCACCACACATGACCCTACCCTGTCCCCTCCAGGGCACAGACTCAATGCCTTCCACCCCTCCTACCACAGGAAGTGGAGGCCGCAGCCCAGGTCAGGCCATGTCAGGCCAAGAACCTGCCAATGGATTTCAAAACCTCTGCCTCCACTCAATACCACTCTGAAAAACCACACAAAGGGGCTGCCAGATAAGACTCTCATCACCCCTGTATCTTCAAGTCTGTTTTCATTTTTTAGGTCTTTTGTTTGTTTTGTTTTGTGGAGGGGGGGTCTCTCGATGTAATCCTAGCTGTCCATTTTGTATATCAGGCTGGCTTCAAACTCACAGAAATCGTCCTGTTTCTGCCTCCCAAGTGCTGGAATTAAAGGCATGTGCCACCATGCTGTTGGCATACCTCCCAGTCTAGACAGAGGCCCCTAGATCCGGCTCATGGAAAACCTAGGTGTCCTCTATCTGCCCCAAACCCTGAGGACTGAGCTTCTAGACTAAGCTTACAGGGTCTGAAACTACAGAGTCAGAGTTGGGACCAGAAAACATACTAAAGGCAGTTTCAGCAAAGAGAAATGCAAGGCCTCGAGACAAGGGACAAGGGAGTCAAGAGGCAGAGGGGAGAGTCACACAAACAAACGCAATCCAACAAGCCGCTCAATGCCCATGCACCCGGAGACACGGAGACGAGGCGGGCATGTGAGCACGGCAGCGGGGACAAGAAGGCAGAGGAGAGCTGCGGCCACCACAGACGCACCGGCCCACGCCCGAGGACTCAGAGGCGGCTGCGGCTTGTATCTCTCACCTCCGCCTCCGGAGCAGTTCTAGGGGCCAAGTAAGAGCTGGCACCCCAGGGAAAGGTGTTCTAGAAGCTGAGCCATCCGCTGTGGCAGTATTAGCAGCTGAAGCCAACAGGAGCCTGGGGCGGAAGGGCAGGACAGGGTGCACCCAGGACAACCTCCCAGGAAGAGCCACTCCCCTGGCCTCTCCTGCAGCTGGCTTTGCGCTCAGTGACCCAGGCTCCGAGACACGCAGGAAGCTCCAGAGTTGTCCCCATGAACACAGGCTCTGATGGAGCAGACTTGGGACTGAGAAAGCCCTGGGGCAGAGGAGCACAGGCCGGAGGGGATCCAGGCTTTCTGGCTCCAGTATGTAGTATGTAGTATGTAGTATGTAGGAGTGGCTACAGGCCAACTTCTGGCTCTAGGTATCTGCTGGGTACCGCCAAGGAGGGCTCCCACCCAGCCCCACTCTTCTATGCCAAGCTGTTCCCAGAGTGCTATGTCCTACACCCCTTCGTTCCCCTCAGGTCCAGGCCCTCAGGCGGCTCCTTCCTGCTTCCCTGTCTTACCTGACTATTCTCTCCTTTCTCCTATCTCCACCAACTCCCATTCTCTATAACCTGCTAGAACATCATTCTCCTTCCAAGAATGGAACATGAGCCCAACATGAGAGCAAGCCATGGCCTGCGGCATGGGACAGGGGCCACAGGGTACAGGTAAATCCAAGACACCCAGGGCCCATCCCACTGACTCAGGCTGAGACTCGCCAACCCCACTCACCAACCCCAGCAAGGCGCAGATCTCCTGAAGGCCCCCTACGGGCATCCTGACCCAGTTCTGAGTCAGAGGAGGGGAGTCCAGGGAATTCCCCCCCCCCCCCCCCCCCGCCTCACTTCTCTTCCTGGTCCTTAACATTCACCCAGTCCCAAAGCCTGCCCCAGCCAGTTCCTCAGACACTCTGGGATCAGAGTGGAGAAGGAGCAGCAGAGGGTGGGGCCGGGGCAGGTGCTGTCTAGACACACTGGGGGATGCAGTAGGAAGCTGATTCAAGGGAAGCTGCTGGAAAGCTAGAGTTTCACGCTGCTCAGACACACAGCAGTCCTTACCAGGAAGGGCTGGGAAAGGAGCAGGGTGGGAGGTCCGGACAGTGGATGGGGGATGGGGGGTGGGACATGTCCCAGGACTAGGAAACCCTGGGAGGCTCAACAGGAGGGATGGAAAGTCGCTAAAAGAAGAGGCAGAGCAGGGCGAGGGTGCCTGGGGATCTGAAAGGCACCAAGGGAAATGGTCAGACTCCCATGCATGGGGCGTGGCAGCTCACTTCCGACCCCAGGACTTGAGAGATGGAGTCAGGAGGATGGGGGGCTTAAGGCCAGCCTGAGCGACATAAGACCTTCTCTCAAGAAACTGGGGGTGGGGGCTTCTGGGGATCCTATGCTGAGACACCAGAGGAGAACGAGAAACACTCAGCAATTCTCGTCTGGCCTCCAATTCTGAGGCCAAGCTGGGGCGCAGCCTTCCCTTGAGCACAAGCGCTTTGGAGCCCTAACACACACACAGCCAGGGCTGGGGCCCAGTGGGAAAGGCAGGGCGGTGGGGTGAGGCTAGGCAGGGAAAATCCCCCCACAAGCAGCTCTCAGCAGTGTGAGAGGCCTGTCACCTCCGACACTGCCCACTCCTCCCAGAGGCAGAAGAGGTCTACATTCCTCCCCACCTCATGCCCTTCCCAGGGCCCCAGTGTAGCCCACAGCCATACCTTCCCTCGATGACAGTGATGACATCATTCATCTGGATGTGCAGCTTATCTGGTTCCTCAAAGTCCTGGAGGGCCCGCATGTCAGTAGGCTGGGCCTGGGGGCACAAACAAGTCACTGCTCAGCCCAGGCAGGACTAAGCCTCGACTGCCCCACCTGCTGGCACTCCCCGGCGACTGTGGGCAGATCTGCCCCTCACCTCCAGCAGGAAGTCCCGAAGGGCCACAAATGTGGGTCTGTCCTCTGGCTTGTGGGCCCAGCACTGGACCATGACATTGTAGATGTCTTGGGGGCAGTCCTCAGGCCGGGGCAGGCGTTCCCCTTCCTTGTCAATCTTATGTAGGATCTGCCAGGCAGGGTGGTGCAGAGGTTAGAGGCAGCACAGCATCTACCTCTTCACTGCCTGCTTTCCCTCTGACCTGTGCTACAGCGGAAGACGCTGTCTCACATGCCTGCCCACCATGGGAAAGCTCTGCCTCTAAAGAAAGCTCTGTCCCCAGAGCCCGGGATCTTTATTCCCAGCCCTCTCTCTCTCATCCATGTCCTCCTACCGCCAGGCCTGTCCGGGGACATCCTGGCCTACCCCTTCTCTTTTGTAAGGTTTCCAAGATCCCATGTCCACATCGGGTGTGCAAGAGATGGGAGTCTACCAAAAAAGAACCAGTTCCAACAGGGTCAGGTTGGGAACCAGAGGTGGATTGCTCCCATCTACCCTATGGGGAACCTACCCCTTACCCCCGACTTACCTGGCTGCCATTGAGGCCAATCCAGGGCTCCTGGCCATATGTGAACATCTCCCACAGTGTGACCCCAAACATCCAGGTGTCACTGGCATGGGAGAAAGTCCGTGTCTTCAGGCTCTCAGGGGCACACCTAGCAAAAGATAATGGTCAAAGGGAAGGGAAGGCTTCTTTGGGATCTCTCCTTGTTACCCCTTTAGATACCTCTGGCACTAGGAGACTCCATGATCTTGGCAAAGGATCTGCCCAACCAGGACCAAGGCAGGCTAGGTACCACCATGGATATCACTAGTTACTGCCTGCAAGATCTGCAGTGCACTGTGCAGTCTATTCTAGCCTGCCACCAGCTCTACACACATAAGCCTGCTGACCATTCTGGCCTGGCTACTTGCCATACATTTAAAACTTAACAGCAAGTCCTCCGGGAAGTCTTTTAATACCCCACCAAGAACATGCCCTTTGGATTCCTTGTGCCTTCCAGTATCCCTGGAGAAGTCCTTGGGTGGGTGTGCAAACATCTAAGTCCATAAGAAAAGCACCCAGGCCCCGAAATGACACGGACAGGCCGAGGCAGACAATCCCGTGCTGGGTTAGCAGAGGCCCCAGAAGTTGGAGGCGTGGCTCTGCTGAGACTGGGGTGGAGCTCAGGCCCTACAAGCCAGCAGCGCTTGCCCCTCACCAGGCAAAGGGCACCTTGCGGTGTTCCTGCATGACATAGTGGTCATCATTCTGGGGCAGAGCTCGCATCAGTCCGAAGTCCCCAATTTTGACCAGGTCCCGGGTAGCCAAAAGCAGGTTTCGAGCAGCCAGGTCACGGTGAATGAAGCGCTTGGACTCCAGGTAGCCCATGCCCTCAGCCACCTGCACAGCATAGCGACTCAGCGTCCCCAAGAGGAAATGACCTTGGTGTTTACGTAGCCGGTCCAACAAAGATCCCAGAGGTGCCAGCTCTGTCACCTGAGGCCACACAGAAGACAGAGAAGATAAATCCTGATCACTGCCGCTCTCTGAGAGGCAAAGTTCCCAGTCTCTTTCAGGAGGTCGGCCATAGCTACATTCAATGCTCGTTTCTGACCTGTTGGTTGAGAGTTACCATGAGCATTCAAGGCCTGTCCTGTCCCTCAGCCACCCCAAGAACCTAAGCCCCAGAATAAAGCACTCCAAAGAGACCCAGGCTAGAAACTCCAAAGATCAACTCAAGGGCCAGCCATTCCTATGGGCACCTCTCCTTGCCAGGAGCAGTGGACCATCTAGAGATGATGTACCCTGGTAAACCCCTTTGCCACGTGTGGCAGGAAACTAGAGCAGGCAGGAAGAGCATGTCTGGGGGCCCAGACTGCAGGTTGCCCTCTGACCCTCCCTCCGACCCAAGCACGCACCATCTTCATGGGTGGTGTGAGCACCACACCATACAAGCGAATGAGGTTTCGGTGGTCTAGCGAGTGCATGGCGTTGACCTCTCGGATGAAGTCGTCCATGGCCTCGGGCTGGCTCAGCACGTCAGGTTTCAGGCACTTCACGGCCACACTCACCTGCCCAGCAGGGTCAGCAGGGAGTTAGACCTTTCATGGTCAGGGGAGAGACCCTTGTCCCAGACCTGTCTGTCCATCTGAGTAATCAGTGTACACACTACGTCCTTGTACTGCAGGGGGATGGCAGCTGACTGACCTCTAAAGGTCGCTAAATGTGGGCCTCTTCTTTCTGGAAGAATTCCCAGATTCGCAGTGACAATAAATTAAGAGACTATAAAGACAGAACACTAATACAGTCTAACTATAATGCCATACTGTACGGACTGCAGGTTCCAACAGCGCTGAGTGGCCAAGGCTGGACAAATCCTGTTGGGTGCCAGCAATATTAATATACTATCTGGGAAGTACGTCTGGCCCACATATATATTTAAAATAACCTGTATCCCCCGTCCCCCACACGTGCGTTTGTATGTGGTTATCCACTAGGAAATTTTAATATAATTAAGAGGAAAGGGGCAGGCTGGAGAGATGGCTCAGCGGTCAAGAGCACTGGCTGCTCTTCCAGAGGTCCTGAGTTCAAATCCCAGCAACTACATGGTGGCTCACAATCATCTGTAATGGGTTCTGACGCCCTCTTCTGGTGTGTCTGAAGACAGTATACTTATATACTTAAAATGAATAAATAATTCTTTAAAAAGAGAGAGAGAAAAGGCTATGACTTAAAAATATAAATCAAAGTTCCATCTCAGTGAAGGAGACATAGCTCAGTAGCACAGCATGTGCTTCAACTGAACCAAGGCCATGAAGGAAGGAAAGGATAAAGGACAGAAAATATGTTGTCATTTCGGGTTCAAAGCCACCCTGGCCCACCCAGAACAAAACTGTATCTTAAATGAACTCAACAAAAACCCCTGCCCTGCGGGGGTGGGGATGGCAGGGAGGGCACTGCAGCCCTGCCTCAGCCAGGCAGCGGGAGCTGCAGGCCTTGGCCTTTCATTTTTCGGTGTCCAATCTTTAGGAGTAAGCAAACTATTTTTAGATTTGAAAAAAGAAACCACTGTGCTCAGTTAAACCTGAACATGGCTCAAAAGGTGAGTCCTTCTACGGCGTGTCCCCAGTCCTTGTCTCCTGACAGGGGAGAGGGGGGAAGCGACCACCCCAGAGCTCACCGTCTTCCCTGCGGGGGAATCCCATTCGCCCCTGCGCACCACGCCAAAGGAGCCATCTCCCAGCTTCTCCAGCAGGCGCAGGTCTTTCTCCCCGATGAGGCAGGTGAGGCTCTGCAGGGTCCCCTCCCCCGCCGGGCCCCCTGGGGTGGGGGAGGGCTTCCGGAAGGTGCTCTGAGAGTGATGGGAAGGGAACTCAGCCTCCAGCCGCTTTCCACTGAACACCTGTTTGAAAGCAGCCAGGAGCCAGATGGAACCCAGGCCCAGAGCCGACCGTCCCACCCTATGGTAAGCCCCAGACAGCTCCTGGCTGTGCCAAGCTGCCAGGGACAGCCTGTTAAAGGCACACACTTCTAGAGTACACCCTAGCTGGAAACCCAGAGCTGAAGCCTCAGAGCAGGTGTCAAAAACAGATGAACAAGCAGCTTGTGGCTGAATTACCCCCAAATAGTCTGTGAAGACAGAGATAGCCCAAAGCCCTCCAGGTACACCCCAAGCCCCAGCCTTGGTCTTCAGTTCCTCTCTACCCTACCCTACCCTACCCTACCCTTCCTGAACCTCCTAAACAGCACTGTCTCTTGCCCCTAGCATACAAAGAGGGTAGGAGCCGAGGGGCCCTCCAAACACCTCCCTGTCCATTTTTAGCCCTGGCCCCTTCTCTGGGTTAACCATTTGGCGCTGTCTGTCTCTATCCTCCCTGGGGCGTCGGCTGCCCTTCATCCTGCCCAGGGGAGAAGATAATTTTAGTCTGAGGTTGAACCATGAGTATGTGTTATGTGTGTGTATGTGATGCAAATGACGCTGGTCTTGGCTGGAGAAGGGCCTAGAAGGACAGCGGGATTTCTGGAGGGCGCCTACAGCCAAGGCTGAGAAGGAAGGAAGACTAGAGGGTCTCCAAGGCCTATTTTGGAGAAAGACAGGAAGAGAAGGACGATGAATGTATACACCTGGCCGAACAGTCTGCCGTGGCCCCTCCACGGGGCAGTCACAGCTCTAGTGCCAGGCTCTTCTCTGCAGGCTCGCCTTGCCTGCGGGTGCTAAGTGACAGGTTACTTCTCCCCTGCTGGGGAAATGAGCCAACTCAAACCAGATTAGATCAGATTAAAGGCAGGTTTATTGGAGAACTGCTTTAGGGTTGGTGAGTTCACTGGCCCCAAGGATTGAGGGCAGGGGAGTAGCCATGGGGAAAGTGGGGGAGGGGAGGGAAAGAGAAAGAGAAAAGGTGCACATAGACAGTAGAAAAGGAAGGAGAAAGAGGGAGAGAGAGAGAAACAAAGACAGACACATACACACAGAGAGACAGAGAGATCAAAATGTCTGGATTATATAGGGAAGAGCCTCTGGGGGGTTGGAGCAGGGTGTGCCAGGTAGGGACTGAGGGATGCTGGGAGAGCCTGGAGGCCAGGTCTGCTTTGGTATGTCAAATATGCACCACAGTCCCTGGTCGTCCAGAAACCAAACACTAAGGGGCAGTTCAAATCTGAGGACCTTTTTGGACTCTGTTCCCTCCTCCCAGTAATTGAATTCCTATATTTGCCAAAAACATTCAACTTACAAGATCTACCTTAGCCACTGCAGCCAAGAGGGGCCTTTCCACAGTTCTGCAGGGTAAGCTGGGTAATGGAGTCAATGCTAGTTTACTGAAGACATGACAATTTTAGAGAGGGTCACTGATCACCTAGAGACCTACTATGAGCTGGGGCAAGATCCAAAAATCCCACACTGCTTTTCTCTACTGTCAATAGGTCTCAACGCATTCATCCTCTGCTAAAAGCTGGGCAATGGACCAGGACTGTGTCCCCAGAAAAGGCCACAGGCTCTCAAGAGACAGCCCCTTTGCCAGACTGCAGCCAGAAAATCTCTACTGCCCAATCCGGGTCCAGCTGTTCTGCCCTGCTCACCCCTCACCCCAGTCCTGAGGCCAGAAGTAGGGGGAGGCCCCGGCTAGCTCACTTCCTCTCCCATTGTCTTCCAGACAATGGGCAAAGTTCCACCGAGTCAGATCAGGGACTCACCACACCACAGACCCAAATTAGGATGGGGGTAGGGGGAGCTGTGGGAAGGAAGCCATCTGCAGAGCCTGATGACCAAAGGAACCTGAAGACCGGACCGCACGAGGGAAGTGTTGGGGGGCAGACAGAACAAGGCAGAGATGTCCAGACAGTCCCCCCTACCCCTTCCTGGACACTGGCCCAACACTCAAAGGAAGGAACGCTTGTCAACAAGTCCCAGCTCCTGCACATGGAGAGGCTGTGAAACCCTTACTGCACACAGGCCATTCACGTGTCTGTCTGTGGTGGAGACAGACACTTAGCCAGGCAGCACCACAAGTGCCCTGCCAGATAAGAGGCTGGCGGGAGGGAGGTCTGTACAAAGTGTGACGGAATCGGTGAGATTACACCTCCTGGGCCTGCCGGCCGGCAGTATGAACCCCATGGGGTGCCCGTCCACCCCTCACAGCCCGTTCACAAACCTTGCTCATCCATGACTTGCGTTTGCACATGGCCTTCCTCCTCTTCACGGCCTCCCACAGCCGCCTCTGGCCTGCAAGGAGGGAAAGTGACTGAGGCTTCCTCAGTTGGTGGGATAGGCCCACCACCAGCTACCGCTCAACCCAGTGCCCCCAACTGAGTCAGCTGTCAACTAGGAGTTCCAGTCACCCAGTCTGTGCACTCTACCTCTACCTCTGGATGATTCTCAGACTGGCTGGAGGTGTTTACTCATCAAAACTCAACAGCTGAGTCGGGCAGTGGTGGCGCACACCTGTAATCCCAGCACTCTGGGAGGCAGAGGCAGAGGCAGAGGCAGGTGGATTTCTGAGTTTGAGGCCAGCCTGGTCTACAGAGTGAGTTCCAGGGCAACCAGGGTTATACAGAGAAATCCTGTCTCGAAAAAACCAAATCCAAAAACCAAAAAACTGAACAGCTGTAGTAGCCAATTACCTGGCCGACTCTCCAGACAACTCAGGTAAGGAAATACACACAACTGGCTCCATTCTAAGGTTTACTTCCCTTAAAATGTTCTTTCATTACTGCATCAGACACTGTGCTGGCTGGTTTTATGCCAGTATGACACAATCTAGAGTCATCAGAGAAGAAGGACCCTCAATTGAGAAAATGCCTCCATAAGGCTGTAGGGGATTTTCTTAATTAGTGATTGATGGGAGAGGGCCCGGCCCAGTGTGAGTGATGCCATCCCTGGGCAGCCCAGTGTGAGTGATGCCATCCCTGGACTGTTCTATAAGAGACCAGGCTGAAATCATGATCGAGCCAGTGAGCAGCACCCTTGCCAGGGTTCTGCATCAGCTCCTGCCTCCAGGTTCCTGTCCTATGAGAGCTCCTGTCCTGATTTCCTTCAAGAACAGTGATGTCAAAGTGTAAACTAAGGGGCTGCAGAGATGGCTCAGCGGTTAAAAGCACTGACTGCTCAGGACTGAGGTCCTGAGTTCAGTTCCCAGCAACCACATGGTGGCTCACAACCATCTGTAATGGATCTGACACCCTCCTCTGGTGTGTCTGAAAACAGGTGTCCCTAACTAGGACAGAAATCAACTATTTAAGCAAAAGTAGCTTAGGTTATTGTCTTTTTTTCTTTTCTTTTTTTGGCTTGTAAAACATTTGGCTATTTTTGGGTTTTTTTTTTTTCCTTTGGATTTGGTGTTTTCAAGATAGGGTTTCTCTGTGTAGCCCTGGCTGTCCTGGAGCTCACTCTGTAGACCAGGCTGGCCTCGAACTTAGAAATCCACCTGCCTCTGCCTCCCAGAGTGCTGGTATTACAGGCGTGCGCCACCACTGCCCGGCTTACATTTGGCTATTTTGAGTTGTACACACTAAGGTTTCTGATTGTGTTTTTTTGAGACAGTCTATTGTAGCCCCAGGCTGGATGAATTTGCTATGTAGCTGATGACTTTGAGTTACTGATCCTTCTGCCTCCACCTCTTGAGATGTTTGTGTTTTGGTGCTGCGAATTAAACCCAGAACTTCACATATGTTAAATAAACAACTCTTAACAAGAGAGCTCTACCCACAACCCTGATAAATTTCTCACTTCTAGATGGTAACTGCTAGTTTTAGTTTAGAAAGAAGTGAAAGATTTAAAATATCAGTGTGTTAGCAGACTGGGAGATTTCTTTAAAACATTTTTTTAATGTACTGTGTGTGTGCGTGTGTGTCAAGCATGTGTGTCAAGCGTGTGTGTGTGTGTGTGTGTGTGTGTGTGTATGCCTTATGTGTGAGGATGCCCAGGAAGACCAGAAGAGGAGTCAGACCCCGGGAGCTGCAGGCAGTTACAAGCTGCCTGACTTAGATGCAGGAACCAAACTGGGGTCCTCTATAAGCAAACAGCACAGGCTTTTAACCACTGAGCCATCCTTCTAGCCCCATCTGAGAGTTTTTTGTCTGTGCTTCTCATTGTAGATCTGTTGGCATTAACCCCACTGGTATTCAGAATGGAACAAAAGGGACCCAGGAAATACATCCTACAAATATCTGATCCAGCCCCAAGGGGGAAGGACTAGCAAGCAGACCTGGTAGCACAGGCCTGCAAGCCCAGCTATCAGAGAGGCCGAGACAGGAGGAGGTTGTTAAGTCCACGGTCTGCCAGAGCAGTAGAAGGTGCAAGGCTACCCTGGGTAACGTACTGACATTCTGTCTCAAAACCACAAAGAGCAGAAAGGACCGGCTAAAGCTAAAGCAGTGGAGCCCTTGCCTAGCGCATGAAAGGTCCTAGGAGTGGGGCAGGGAGGCCTGGGGGGGGGGGGGGACGCTGGCTGAGCACCCAGGTGGCACAGATAAGGCCCTAAGCTCAATACCCAGCCCCAGCACCCGGGGAGAAAGCCAAAAGAGGTGTATGCGATTAACTCTGAGTGACCACGGCCCTAAGACCCCATTCTCCTGAACTTCCAACTCATATTTACATCCAACTCCACACCATTCCCTGGGCACCCTGTGAACAGCACTCTCCGCCCGCCTCCCGCTCATCTCAGGTCCGGGGCTGGCAAAGCTCTCAGTTGCAGTGATGAAGAGATTCTTCTTGTGCTGAGCCATGATGAATTCAAATGAGGTAAAGGGTCAGAAGAGAAAGCAAGGCCTGTGGCCTACCTACCAGGCCGGCCCATGCCAATCTTTTCCAGGTCTTCATTTTTGACATATTCAAAATGAGACAGGCGGGTAATGTTGAGGTCATCTCGCAGCCTCAGGAAATACTGTTGTAGCTGCACCTCGGACAGCAGCTCCAACAGCCAGCCTGTCCCCTCCTCCGGCTGCATGCTGCCGCTCCCCAGCCTCTGTAGAAATGAAAGAATAGCTGAGGGGCCAAGGGATGTGTGCAGATGGTAGACCTGCCCATCCGTGCCCTGGCTCACCCACACCCACAGCACTCAAAGCACTTTGTTACCTAAAACAGCTGAGTAGGAGCAGCTTCGATGAGCCCCAGACCAGGTGACCCTCTCCTGAACACAGTGCGCTCTCCACACAGATGCAGGCACACAACACCCAGGTCTAGCATGAGCTTCCTGCTCCCACAATTCCCAGCGGTCCCGCCAACACGGTGCCAGGAGCTCAGACTTTCCCAAGCAGCTCAGCACAGCACAAAGAGTTACAAATGAGAATGATAAACCCTTGGTTCAAACCCTGGCTCTTCAACCAATGACTATGAGGCAGGCAGCTGGGCTGGCGGGTGGCTTCCAAACAGCGAGCAGTAGCCCTTTATTTGAATGGCTCTCCTAAGGACTGTGCAAGCGTCCAGAGAGAAGGTATGTGTATGGGGGTGGGGGGCTAGTGACAGCAGGTGGCAGGGGGATAAGAACACTAGTTATTCTGGAACACACAGGACAGAACTGAACATACAAATTCCACACAACTTAGTTCCTGCAGGTAAGAACTGTTAGAATGATCAGAATCCAGAGACTTAGATTCCATTTTACAGTCGGGCAGTGGTGGCGCACAACTTTAATCCCAGTGCTTGGGAGGCAGAGGCAGGCGGATTTCTGAGTTCAAGGCCAGCCTGCTCTACAGAGTAAGTTCCAGGACAAAAAAAAAGTCAGATTCCATTTTACATTTAAACAAGAAAATACTTTTGTAGTTTTAACGGGACCCGATTTTCCTTGAACTGTGTAAACTGTTTACCATGTTTACTGACTCTACATATACTTAGTATGTAATATTTTGTGAAGGGCAACAAAAATAATGTATTAACACTTCAAAACTATAGTTCTGGGGCTAGAGAGATGGCTCGGAAGTTAAGAACACTCTTCCAGAAGACCCAGATCCAATCCACAGCACCTACATGGCAGCTCAGAATCACCGGGGTTCCAGGTGGTCTGACTCCCTCTTCTGGCTTCTCCAGGCACTGTCCACAATGAACAAAGACATACATGCAGGCAACACCCAAATACATAAAACAGTAAAATAAAATCGAAAAAAGCTAGTTACCATGCGGGCTCTAAGCATTAGCTGCACTGACTCTCTTATCCTCAACGGAACCATCTGTCTGCAGACAGAATGTGTCCGGCACCGCTGCTTCCCGAGTAAAGCCCAAAAGTGTTTAGTGAGAACTCCTGGGCCAGGCTCCACCATCCACTGCCTTGGCCCTGGAGCGGAGTGAACCACTGGCTATGTGGCAGGCCTTCCAGAGGAGGGGTTCCCAACCCTCATCAGGACAAGCAGCCGGCAGGCTCCCCCTCTTTCCCACCTCAAGGAGCCCCATTCCCTTCTTCCAAGTCCAGGCAGCAGCTCAGTCTTATCCTGGACAGGGAGGGCTCTGGGAAGCCCAGGGCCCTTCTCCCAGCACAGCCTGTCTCCCTTCTCTGACTGACAAGCTAAGAGACCTCTCTGCTCAGCTCCCTTCCCCGTTCCCCAACCCAGAAACAGGGCTGCCGTGGGGGAGGAGACAGGAAAGCCAGAAGAACACCGGGTCCTGGTGAAGAACAAGGAGCCGAGTGGGGTTCTAGTCCCGTTCCCACTGCTAAGGCTGGAGTGACCACCCCCCCAAGTCTCCCCCAGCCCAAGCTTCTTTGTCTGTGAAGCACAGGGCACTAGAGCAGTGACCTCTAGCTCGGGCAGTCTCCAGTTCTGTTTCTGTGTGTGGAATCTACACCAGCTGTGTGTGACACACATGGCTCGATGGCTTGCGTGTAAGCACTCACTAGACTGACCACCCAGACCCCCCACACATACATACACACACACAAGGATGAATGCAGCCAACAGAAAGGAAAAGCACTCTAACCTCAGACCTCAGGAAGGTGTCCCTCAGTCCTGCCTACTCCTTGTGTCTCTGTACAGTACCAGTCCTGAGGGGCTAACCCTGTCCAGAGCCAGCCCATTTCCCGCCCCCAGGTCCCCACTCACTGTGTACAGCCGTCGCCGTAGTCTGGCCAGGAGAGGGAAGGAGAGTTCAAGGCCAGGAAATCGACGGGCTGCTGGCATCTCCACGAACTGAAGCCCCAAGTAACAGGAGCTATGGCCTAGCTCTAAAGTGGGCAGGCAAGGGCCCCAGCTTCTGAGTTTTATGCTCTGCCCAGAGGGTTGGGGGAACCTGTCCTAGAAATCCCCCGATCCCACACAGAAGTAGGAAACGAGGAAGAAGCATGGAGTGTGGCTTTGCTCCCCGCAAGCCTGGCTGGGTTTCCACAGCTGGTTGCAGGCTGGGTCCTCTGTCCTGTCTCCAGTGCAGTGCTCACAGCTCTGGTCCTACTCTGGCTTCCCCCACCGCCTGCTTGCCCGCCTGTCCTCCTTCCCTCCCTCCCCAGCTGAGCCGCTCTGACACTGGCTGAAAAAAGACCTTTCTGAATCCCAGCCAAGAGGACAGCAGGAATGGGGGGGCACTCTTCTTCCCAGCACCGGCCCCGCTGACTCCCCCTACACAAGGCTCCCTGTCTCTAGCTTCCACTGCAACCCTCATGGGTGCAGAGAACGCCTGGGATCTCGGTGGGGGCCGTGAATCAAACAGCACTTATTTTAAAAAAAGGCTACAAGCCCCCTAAAGGCTTTTCTGGGTCTATGGGAGTCTTTCCGGGATTCTGTAGACAGATCCCTCAGAGACCCTCCCCCACACACGTCCCAACCTTGGCTGGGTGTCTCCTGGCTCAGACACTAGTGTGGCCCTGTTACCCTGGTGCCCGACGGAAATAGGAGGCAGGCAGCCTGCCAGGGTGGGACAATCCAGCCAAGGACTGGGGGGGGGGGGGGCCTCTCCAGCCCTCCCCTGGGATTGCCTTGTGCACTGCCCACAACAACCAGGGTGCCTACTCCCTGATTAGCTGGCAAAGATCCAAAAATCCCTCTAAATAAACAAGCATGTCCAAGCCCTCTGCTGGGACACTCCTACCTCAGCAATAGGAGATGGGGCTGTTGGATATGTATCTAGTACAGCACCCAACACATAGAACAGCTCAGCCTAAGGGGTCTGGAGACTCCATCAAGCTCCTATGTGCCGCCATGTTCTTACAGCTGACAAATGGCCCCTTTGCCCCTCAAACGTGCCAGCTGCTCTACACCCCCTTGTTACAGCCCGCACGCAGATACACCTGACAGCTGCAGGAAGTTCTCTTCTGCTCCCCAGCTCCCAGCTCCCCACCCCCAGCCATGCCTAAGGAGCCCCTGTTTCTTGTATACTGCTCTCTTGTCTGTCCCTATCCAGCTGGCTGCCAGCTCAGGGGGCTACAGCTGGCTCCTGAGGAAGGCAGCTGAGGTTGAGAGTTTTGGGGAGTCAGCATCGAAGACTCTTTCCAGGATCTCTTCCAGAGTTTGAACTTCTCACTTGGAAGGACAACCATTTCCTATTCTAATCGGGGGAGGGGGGCTCCCAGCAATACCCCTTCCCTGCTGACATCATTCATACAAAGACTGTGGATTGTCAAGTACAGCCTCTCTTCAAGGCTCAGCAAATAATCAGTGTGAGGACTGAGGTCAAAGCTAAGGTCAGACTTAGGATTCATGGACACTGCCTTTCTCCACAGGTTAGCTGACCACACCCTCAAACTGGAGAAGGCTACAGCCTATCCATCAGACCTAGGAACCTGGGGTTATCGGTAAATTAATCAGGTTTATTACCTCTACTGCAAGCTGAGGCTGATTAGGTTGGCCAATTTAAAAATTCTAGGCACCCCAAAAAGGCATGCCTCAAATCCACCAGAACCCCAGGTCTGATCCCTCAGATGTCTAAATAAGACAACCTGGCAGCTTACCCCAAAGCAGGCAACGTATGCTGCAGGGTTGGAAGCCAGGGCAGTTCCCGGACCTCTTTCTCCCCAGGGAAAACAACCTTGACCTTTCTGCCTCTCAATTCCCAGGCACATTCCCCAGTCTCCTGACAGCTACTGCCCTCTTGAGGCTAGGAAAGAAAGTGCACCATCTCCAAGGGAGGGGAAGGAAGCAGCCCTGTGGATACAGTGCCTTTTTCAAAGGCACACAGGGATATTTAGGTTGATACACATACTCAACGGGCCAGTTAATGAGACTCCCCAAGACACAGCTTCTTCCCACAAAAGAGTGAACCGGAATACTAGCTGTGTGTCCTAGGCCCCAAGCTGCACTGCCGAAAGCCGTGCAGGCGGCTTATTTGGGCCCCTATGCTTACTGAGTCAGATACCACCATCAATAATTCACCAGCACCAGCACCACAGATATACCCAACACACACACACACACACACACACCACTCTGCACCCAGCCTCCTGGCCCCAGAGATCTAGGGACTGGGAGTGGGACTGAGAGAAAAAGCAGCACAGGCACCCTGGACTCTTCAGAAGCTCCCGCTGCAGAGAGCAGGGAGAGCAGAGCTGGGCCCACGGATCTCCAGCAGATGCCGAGGCCTGAGCCCCGCGTATCTTGCTATCCCCATTACCTGCTGTCCCTCCTCGCACCTAGCCAGGCGCTGGTAAGCAGATCTCTCCCCCATTGGACACGAAGTCCCACCACTGGGGCAGGGAGGAAAGCAATGCTGCCCGTAGCCCCCGCCCCTCCACCCGCACCGGCGGCGGCAGCACCCGCAGCGTCACTGCCCTGCGTCCAGGAGGGGGGGCGGGCCTCGAGCATCCTTCAGGAGGGGAGGGGCTGCTAAAGCGCCTAGGCTGGAAAGGCTCCAATCCTGGCACCTGCATGAATCCTAAGGGCTCAGGTCCACAACCAGCAGATTATCAGGCTCCCCTCTGGTTGAGCTTACGTGCACCCCCTCCCCCTCCCTAGCTTCTATTCTCCTCAGTGTCCTTCAGGCAACTAACCAGGGAGCGGGGCCAGCAGCGACCCTTAGGGAACCTGAGCAGAGGCTCCATCCACTCTGATTCCAGAACTACTGCTTCTCAGGTTGCCTCCAGGATTGAAGTTCTGGGGCCACCAAATCGGACCACTGGGATCCAAACACTCTGGAGCACAATAACACAACATGAGAGTCAACTAAGAAGCCACAGAAGCCCCCTACTTCACCGAGCCCTCCTAGCAATCTTGGAAACTCAAACATCTTCCCCTCCATTACCCGCAGCACCCACCTGCTCAACTCCAAGAACACTTGGCCCCAACTTGCTGGGCATGCCTACAAGTTCTAGTTGGCAGTGCCCTGACCCACTCCCCATGGAAGCCACCCCCACCCCCACCCCCCGGGCAGGATGACAGACCATTGCCTCCATCTATACAGACCTGAGACTGAGAGAGCGAGGAGACCCGTGTACTGGAGCCAGACTCCGTGACTTCAGAACCGGAGAGCCTAGACTTCACTTCAACACATGCTGAGAAAGATTGCAGCTATGAGCCTTGGGGTGGGGTTATGGCCAGCCTCAAGTGCCAATGCAGAGGCCTTTCTCTCCCTCCAACCCTCAGGGCCCTAAGGTAACACACACACACACACACACACACACACACACCACGCACCCTCTCATTCCTGTGGCATCTGAGGCATCCTCTGACTCCTTCCAACTAGTATTTAGAGCTCAGCTGAGCTCTGAGCACTCCCCCTTCCTGGGACATGGCAGAGAAAAGAGATGTCTAGAAACTCCTGCCATTATCCCAAGGCAAAGAAAGGGGATTCTGGGAGGCCGCTTTGAGCTCCCATCAGGTTTCCTCTTCACACCACCCATCTCAGAGCCCGGCAGGGAGAGGGCTCTGCCAGGTCCTGGGTTCTAGTCTGTGCGGAAGCCTTGGTCTCTTGCCACCGCGATGAGGGAAACTCATCCTCAGAACAGCTACAAGGATCCAAGGCCGGCAGGATGCTGAGAAAGCAGGCTGAGGGTGACTGGCCCGTCCCATTCGGCCTGGCTGAACAAAGGTTCGAAACCATCCCCGTTCCTGCTTCTCCAGCTCACCTCCGACCCATGCGTCCATGAAATCCACAGAACCCAAGCCACCTCTGAGATCTGGGACCCAGACCACATACACACCCGCCGTGCCACTCTCCCCTTTACCTCTTCACACCAGTAACTAAAAGGCGCCAGTCCACCTTCCCTCTCCAACAGCGACAGTGAAGTCACAAATTCCCACAGAGAAGTAGATGTAACAAGCAACTTCCAGCCAAGATTTTTTTTCCCTCCCAAACAATCTACTAGATTCCTGGGGATGTGTGCCAACCTAACAAGCCAGCTTCCCTTCTCTGGGGAGCACAGGAGGGATAACATCTTGGCAAAGAAGTGGAGGTCACAGCTCCTCCCCAAGCCCCAGCTACAGGATTCTTACCTCTCACATGAGCCCCACCAAGTCAGGCCTGCCCCGCTCACCTCTACATGTGCAGGGCCCAAGCTTCTGGACAAAGGTCAGGCTGGTTCCCCAAGACCTCGTCCCAGAGGGAACAGTACCAAGCAACCCCACACCTCAGGTCAGCGTGGTATGACATCACTGGTCTGAGGAGGCAGCTGGCCAGAGGCCAAGGAAGAGAAGGGAGTGATTCAGACGCACACCATGGCTGCCCACACCCTCTCCCTCTTCAGGACAAGGGGCCCACTCACTCCCAAGAAGCTGGCTAGCTGAGGTCCTGTGCTTGGGCCAGGCTGAGCTGTTTTCCCTAGGGATACTGGGCCCACGGACCAAGGTTAGCCTGAAACCTCATCACCATCGTCCTTGTATTTAAAAAAAAAAATTTCCTTGAACTCTAGCTAACAAAATCATACCTAGAGAACTAGAGGACATTTTAATGCACACACGGTATTTGAACATAAACAGCATTCCTAACTTAAACTAGTGTGTTTTTATAATTACTACATCCTTTTTTGAGCACCACTCACTCTATGAGCTACTGTATTTCTCTTATTTCAGATTTTTTTTTATAACTGGCTGAATCCAATGCCGCCCACGTGCTCATGGGTCTGAGGCCATGCACTGGAACACGGGCCACTTACCAGTGGCCACACCCCAAAGGAAAATGGCACTCCCTTCTTTATCAACTGCTATTCTAAAGACTTCAGACCACGCCCTTCCTTCTATTCTCAAAGAATGATTAACTCCCAGAGGGTCCGCTTCCTCTTTCTTAGGTCCCCACTACCACCTTATGCTGTCCCCACTACTATGTCAAAATTTACAGAGCAGTTCCAGCAGGAGGCTGCACTGGTACCACATCTGCATATTCCAATGTTGTGCACCACCCATTACCTCCCGCTGGAGGCCTGCTCCTACTCCTGATTGGTAGCTACTCCAATACCTGACCAGCATCCCAGGGGCAAACAGCACAAACCAACCCAGGCCCGAAACCACATCCTCACCAGCAGCTGCGACTCCTCCTTCCCCTAGGTCACCCCCCAATCACCACTTTAACCTCTTCAGCACCTACACTGAGAAGGTGATACTTGTCTCCTGGCCTTCAAGATAAATTCCTAAATATCTTTAAGACCCTAGTCAAGGGGCTGGAGAGGTGGCTCAGTGGTTAAGAGCACCACCTACTGCTCTTCCAAAGGTTCTGAGTTCAAATCCCAGCAACAACATGATGGCTCATAACCAACCGTAACAAAATCTGATGCCCTCTTCTGGAGTGTCTGAAGACAGCTAGAGTGTACTTACAAATAATAAATAAATAAATCTTAAAAAAAAAAAAAAGACCCTAATCAAATGCTATCATTTCTCTAAGCTCCCATTTTGTATCCTCAAACAGTTGCTTCTACCAATGCCCCTGGGTTGTTAAAGGAATGCTTATAAGTAAAAGAAGAAAAACTTAAAACTCTCGTGGAAAAGCCACAAATATTTTTAGAAATGATTCATCGTGGGGCTGGAAAGATGGCTCAGTGGCTAAAAGTACTGGTTGCTCTTCCAAAAGGACCAAGGTTCAATTCCCAGCACCTATGTGAGCTTACAACACTGTCTAGAACTCCAGTGAGCTGACAACACTGTCTAGAACTCCAGTGAGCTTACAACACTGTCTAGAACTCCAGTTCCAGGGATTCGGACTCCCTCTTTTGGCCTCTGCTAGCACTGCACTTGTGTGGTGCACAGTGCATAGACATATATTCAGGTGAAGATGCCCATAACACACACACACACACACACACACACACACACACACACACACATTCCAGTCCTTAAAGAGTTATTATTTGTGCAACTCTTTGGTTAAGCGCATAATTCTACTGTGATAGCCATTAGCACAGGCTTCTAATATGGTTAGTGCCTTGTAAAATAGCCAGAATCCTGCAAGAGACATACAAGAGAGAGCTAAGGCCTTCAGCCTTTGTGACAGACAGTGGAGAAAGGTAGCCTCTTTCCCCATGAGCTGCTGCCACTTGGCTGCCCAGTAGATACCAGGAACAAGTCAGATCACCCTCCCCTGCCATGGCTGCTGCCACTTGGCTGCCCAGTGGACACCAGGAACAAGTCAGATCACCCTCCCCTGCCGTGGTTTTCCCCACTTTCCCCCATCAGGATGGAGCCCTTCCTGGCCTCCAACTCTGCCTGTCTTGACTTTCCAATTACTGAGATTAAAAGTGTGTAACACCAGGCCCTATTGCTCCTCACTGTTTTCAATCCAGAGAAGACAATTCCTTCATGGAAAGAGAGGCTGTCAATCATTCCAATTACTTTTGCCCCAGAGCCACTAAACAACCCAAGGACAACTGAGGCAGAGCAGAGTGTGAATCAGCCTTCACAGATCAGCTTTCTTACTACAGGGAACCAGATTTGGGCTCAGAAGCCACATGGGTCAACCAGATGGTCACCTGTATCGATAAGGCATCCCAGCCTTATTGGGGAACCGAGTAAGGGAGAATGGAGTGCCAGGGGAAGAGTGGGGTACAGAGGCAGGAACAGAGTAAGAATGGAACCTTCGGGCTGGAGAGATGGCTCAGTGGTTAAGAGCACTGATTGTTCTTCCAGAGGTCCTGAGTTCAATTCTCAGCAACCACATGGATCTGATAATGGGATCTGATGCCCTCTTCTGGTGTGTCTGAAGACAGGGACAGTGTTCTCATATACATTAAATAAATACATAAATACATAATACATACATAAATAAATAAATCTTTAAAAAAAAAGAATGGACCCTTCTCATGGTGAACCCCTTCAGCTTCAGGGGGAGGGCAGATTCTGCCTCTTCAGCTGCACTAAGCACCCACATGATGGTCTTGATGCAACCATGAAGTTGTTTTGTGTTCCCCCAGCTAAAGAGAAGCACACTGATGTCCACAGCACCCGATCGTGCTCCTGATCCCTGCCTTTCTCCTATCAATGCCCCAGCAATATGTGATCAAGGACAAATGCCTAAAACTGTCCAGGTTTCTCGCCCATGTGACACACACTTTTGCACCATGGCTTGGTGGGTAGATCTCTACTCACTGCCGTGCCAGGACACCCTCATAGCACCAAAGCCCATCACTGGCTCCAGGAAAAAGGGAGGAGTGGAGAGGATAAGCAGTCAGGCACTGCCAGAGCTCTTCCAGGGCAGGGCAGAGCCACTCAGCTGGCCACCCTGCCTACTTCTGACTCGCTCCAGGGGAAAGGGAGGAGTGGAGAGGATAAGCAGTCAGGCACTGCCAGAGCTCTTCCAGCGCAGGGCAGAGCCACTCAGCTGGCCACCCTGCCTACTTCTGACTCTAGCTTTGCCCACCCCCACTCCCTCAGCAAGAGCTCTGAGCTGAAGTGGCCTATTGTTGAGCCCTGGCCGAAGGCTGAGGAAAGGAACAGCAGCAAAGATACACCAGAGCTGTGTGCTGTAGAACGAACATTCACCGTGCAACATGCACTGCCCACACTCTTCAGACCAAAACCCCAGCAACTGGAACACAGCCACAGCTGCAGGCTTGAGGCCCCAGGAGAGTCTGGGAATAGTAAAAATGTCAGTGTACTTCAAATCCCACTGTATCCTGCCTGTCTGATCACAAGCAAACTTTAGATTCTGAATGGGTGCCTGGCCCAAAGCATGAAAGGAGTCCTCAGGACTAGATACCAAGAGGTGCGGAAGAATAACTGTTACAGATTGGGCTATAAAGGGCAGTGCCAAAGCGGGGCGGTGGTGGTGCACGCCTTTAATCCCAGCACTTGGGAGGCAGAGGCTGGCGGATTTCTGAGTTCGAGGCCAGCCTGGTCTACAGAGTAAGTACAGCCAGGGCTACACAGGGAAACCCTGTCTCAAAAAAAAAAAAAAAAAAAAAAAAAAAGAAGAAGAAGAAGAAGAAGAAGAAAAATAAAAAGAGGCAATGCCAAAAGGAGGTGAGGTGTTGGAAGAGAAAGCTAAAAATGCTCAAATTCAAGAGTATAACTAGTTATCTCTTTAAGAACTAATGATACCTCTTGTCTACCTTCCCAACAAACTCCAAGAGCTTGGCCCCCTACTACGCTGCAGAGGCCCTTCTCTCCGCATGGAGAAACACACTAGGTCTCTGCACAATATCCCAGGAGGCATTGCTGACAACAGGGAGAGTCACACCTCAAACAAGGAGAACACACAACAAATGCGAAGATCACAGCTCCCTTCTCTCCCTGCTCCAGAACCTGGGGGCTCCCTGCTGGCAAGACAAGGCATGGTTTCTGGACTCCGACTAAGCCAAGAAACATATAAAGACACTCAAACTAGAGGTTTCCGATAAATGGCCTGTTCAAGTTATCACATAAAACCATCAACAAGGCACCCAGCACCACAGCCTTACAAGCTTCTTCCTTAATAGAAGCAGACAACAAAAATTTATCAAATACCAAATAAAGCCTCTAACTTGGGAGAGAACAAAGTGCATACAAAAAAAATTTTTTTTTGAGGAGGGAAAAAAAACATGCTCTGGAGAAGAAAATTTCAGACAGAAAATTCTCAGTAATATGCTCAGGCTGATAAAATGTATCCACAAAATAAGAACAAGGGCTGTTTTTGTGTTTGGACCAAGGAAACAAAGTATCAAAGGACTGCAGAGACGGCTGAGCCCTTAGGTTCATGCTTGCCCTCCAAGCCTGCCGCCAAAGGTTGATCCTCAGTTTGATCTGCAGGAAACAGAGGAAGAAGAGTACCAACTTCCACAAGCTATCCTCTGATAGCGGGGTGTGTGTGTGTGTATATGTGCATATAGTGTTTTAAGAACACATGTAAGAAAGCAGACGGTGGGCTAGGGAGCTGGCTACAGAAGTACAAGGACCTGAATCTGTATAAAAAGTATGAATCTATACAACCCCACTGGCTCACTGGCTCAAAATGAAGTAATCTTCACACATGTACCATAGCATGTGCACATCCACACTACACATCCACATACACACACACACACACAGAGAGATACAGCATACAAAAGAGTAAACATCCATACCCATCCCAAATCACAGGCAGCTGTTGTTGCTTTAGAAACAGGGTTTCTCTGTGTGGCCCTGGCTGGCCTGGAACTCTCTTTGTAGACCAGGCTAGCCTCAAACTCAGGGAATGCCCTGCCTCTGCCTCCCAAGTGCTGAGATTAAAGGCCTGTGCCACCATACCCGTCTGGCCACTGTCTTTTAACCTAATGTACACACAAGCCACAAATGTAGGTTCTGAATTCAAAGATAAAGGTTGAGTCCAAGAGTTCGAATCTGTAACAAGCTTTTGAGAGAAGCTGTCCCCACTGGTCCGTAAAATACCATCTGAATGCAAGGGCGGCTTAGCTCTAGTCCTTTGTCCAGCTGTGCACTGAAATCACCTGGGCGTTTTGAAATTGTCAACACTGGACTCCATTCCATGTGATTCCAATCAAAGGGTCTCAGCAGTCTTGAAGCCTCTTTGGATGGATCTGAACTTGGGCTGAGAACCACAGCCCAAGACAAACCTATAACTGTGGTAACCGTTTGTCCGGGCCTAGCCAATCCATTTTCAAATACTGCACCCATTGTTGACATGGTAGTTTTTAAAAATACATACTCTTCACATCATGAAAATCAGTGTACTCTTATAGACCTACTCACTATTCAGATAGTTCTAAATACCACGTCTCATTAACATCAGTGGAGAAAGAATCATAACAATACCCAGAGAAATTTATTCTGAGGATTTTCCCTTATTAGATTCCCATACTCATCCTGACCTTTCAAAAATCTTTTTTTTTTCTTTTCTTTTTTTTTTTCTTTTGGTTTTTTTTTGGATTTGGTTTTTTTCGAGACAGGGTTTCTCTGTGTAGCCCCGGCTGTCCTGGAACTCACTCTGTAGACCAGGCTGGCCTCGAACTCAGAGATCTGCCTGCCTCTGCCTCCCAGAGTGCTGGGATTACAGGTGTGCACCACCACCGCCCGGCTATCTTTTTTTTTTTTTTTTAACCTGACTTTTAAGTTTCAGCGAGTCAAGGCTGTTGTTCCTAGGTTTCGGCACCAAATATTGGGTTCATAAAGGGGGGGTGGTTAGAGAATGGTATCCGGGGGAGTTGGGGAGGGAGTGTCTAGGCGGGCCCACGCTCAGGCATCCCTTCCCCCCCAGGGAGCAGACACACACAGACATGGTATAGAATAGTTTATTCAGGGCAGAGGATGGGAGTTAATGGGGTAGTGGAGGCAGAGAGAGAGAATAGAGAAGTAGAGGCAGCCATGACCACGAGGAGAGAGAGGGGAGGGGAGGAGAGCCCAAGAGGGGCAGAGAGGTGAGAGTGCCAAGAGGTGATGAGAGAGAAGAGGGGCAAGCAGCCCCTTTTTAGTGGGCCAGGCCTATAGGGCAGGGCATACCTGGCTGTTGCCAGGTAATTGTGGGGTGGAGCTTAGAATACTAACAAAGGCTTTCTGGGAAGAAGACATCTTTTAGGGAGCTATGTATTATCTAATGAGACAGTATAGTTTCAACAGCTCTTCATGCAGCAAAGGCCTGGAATGACTTGAAACTTCAACACTCTTATGGTTTAGATAGGCGTGTCCTCAGAAAGGCTCATGGTCAAGGCTTGGTCACCAGCTTTTGGTGCTACTGAGAGGTGACCGGATCATGAGGTGTCTGACCTGGTCAGTGAATTAATCACTTGACTGAGTCATGATCTGAGGCCATTAGCAAGGCATGGGAAACATGAAGGAAACAACAGGCACTGAGGGCGTGCTTGACACCCGCCCCTTCCTGTCTACCTTCCTACCTACCTCCAGGAAGTTCAACATGGCTCTGCCGTGCCCTTCTAGAAAACAGACTGCCTCACCATAGGCCCAAAAGCCACCGAGCTGTCCAAGCCCAGATGAAGCCATCTCTCTGAGTGTTTCCTCCCTTAAGTTCATTTCCTTATGTACTTATCACAATGATAAATTAAAGTAAGTGCAAACTATGAAACCTGAAACACAATGGTTCACACCCTCAAGACTTGGAAGGGAAGCAGTTTCTGACCTAGATCTCTATATTCACGTAACCACCAACTAAGCATAGGCTCTGTGGGTGCTCTCAAAGGCTCCCTCTTCAGGATACTACACAGGATGTGTGCTACCAAAACCATCAAGGGGAGGAAGTATGGTTTGAACAGGAAAAGGCCCCACAGCCTCAAGTGTTCTGGTATACGGTCCCCAGCTAATGATGCTGTTTTGGTAATCTGTGGGACCTGAGATGGGGCTAGCTGGGGAATGAGGAGCCCAGACTCCAGCACAGGTGTTCTCTGCTTCCTGGTCTGAAATGAGGAGTCGGCCACACCATACAGTCCTGCCACCACAGAAGGAGCTGCCTGCCACCATGCCTTCCTCAGACCCATGACAAGCTGTATCTCCTGACCACTGCATCATAGTGAGATCCCTGTCGAGAAAGAAAAGGAGCCTGGCAATGGTGGTACACACCTTTAATCCCAGAAGAGGCAAGCAGATCTGAGTTCAAGGCCAGCCTGGTCAACAGAGTAAGTTCCAGGACAGCCAGGGCTATACAAAGAAACCGTATCCCAAAACAGAGACAGACAGAGACAGAGAGACAGAGAGACAGAGAGAAGGAAGGAAGGAAGGAAGGAAGGAAGGAAGGAAGGAAGGAAGGAAAGGAAGGAAAGGAAAGGAAAGGAAAGGAAAGAAGGAAAGAAAAGGAAAGAAGGAAAGGAAAGGAAAGGAAAGGAAAGGAAAGGAGGAAAGGAAAGGGAAGGAAAGGAAAGGAAAGGAAAGGAAAGGGAAGGAAAGGAAAGGAAAGGAAAGGAAAGAAGGAAAGGAAAGGAAAGGAAAGGAAAGGAAAGGAAAGGAAAGGAAAGGAAAGGAAAGGAAAGGAAAGGAAAGGGCAAAGTCTTTTTAATACTGATCTGGTTTGTTTAGAAGCCTGAAGCTTTTCTGTCCAGGGTATTTTTGCATTAAATCCTGGCTCCTGCTCTGCAGCTCTGTTTTTTAGCCCCTACTGTGTGTTTAGTAATATGAGAGCATGGTTCTTTGTACAGAGTTGTGTACATTTTCTTTTTGCATAACTGTGTCAAATGAGTTTAAAGAAAAAACTAGCCAGGCAGTGATGGCACACGCCTGTAATCCCAGCCCTCCAGGAGGCAGAGGCAAGTAGATTTCTGAGTTCGAGGCCAGCCTGGTCTACAGAGTGAATATCAGGCCAGTCAGGTATACATGGTAAGGTCCTGTCTCAAAAAATGCATTAAAAAAAATTAAATCCTTTTGTAAAAGGGGGTGGGGTTTTAAAAAATGGCTTAGCACTTAAGAGCACCAGCCCATCTTCCAGAGGACCTGCGTCAAGTTCCCTACAACCACACAGCAGCTCACGACTGTCTGTAATTTTAGTTCTAGGGGATCAGGCGCCTCCTTCTGATTCCTGCTGGGCACCAGGCACATATGTGGTATATATACATCCATGTCACTAAAACACTCATGCAATGCACACACAACAAAATAAAATCTAAGAAGAAAGAACATAATGGGCAGCTAGCCTTATCAACTCGAAGAGGAAAAAAAATGTCCTAAGTTGAGAAGATGGAGCTGAAACCCCAGGGAAGGTACAGTGCTTGCAATTCAGAGTGCTAGAAAGGAAGCAGCACCAGAGGTCTCTGCCCGACAGTCCCCTCAGGAATCTGCTGAGCATGGCTCTCACACACGTGAAGAAACTGACAGGTCCAGGAGAGAGGACCACCCAAAGGATACGAAGGCCACAGTCCAGGGAAGCACTTGCTCTCACCAGGAACTATTTAGATTATTTTTTTATTATTACTCATAGTAGCTTAAAAGTTAAGGTGCATGTCTAAACAAGCCAGTATCAGTGTGGTATGGATTTTGCAACATAACTGTTTCAAAGAGAGGAGAGATGAAAGCGTATCATTTCTTACTCTAATATCACTGGACAGTAAGCTATAGAGAGTAAAAGATGCATACTATGAATGTCACAGTCATACAAAAAAGTTATCTGGGCCGGGCGGTGGTGGCACATGCCTGTAATCCCAGCACTCTGGGAGGCAGAGGCAGGCAGATTTCTGAGTTCGAGGCCAGCCTTGTCTACAGAGTGAGTTCCAGGACAACCAAGGCTACACAAAGAAACCCTGTCTCAAAAATCCAAAAAAAAAAAAAAAAAAAACCAAGGACACACACACAAGCTCTTTTGGACATAGGGTATTGCTCCACACATAGCTAAGGCTGGCCCAGCCCTCCTGCCTCCATTCTGAGTGCTGGGTTTACCAGCATGCAACACTACACCTGACTCCACAAAATATCTTAGCAACCCAGCGTGCAGTGCATACCTATAATCCCAGCACCAGGGAAGCAGAAGCTGAGGCAGGAGGTTCTACAGATTCCAAGACCAGCCTACGCTATTTAGCAAGTTCAAGGCCGGTCTGGGTTGTAGATGCCCAACCTCAAAAATCAAAAAAAAAAAAAAACAAAACTTAACAAATTATTTACAAGTAGTACATATATATATATATATATATATATATATATATATATATATTATACACACACACACACACACACTATTATGTAATTCATGATAACAAATCAAAACAGAAATGCCATTGACTGACACAAAGCACCTGGCCTAAAGTCCAACAGCCCAACCCACCATTCTGATTAACCCAGTTCTAAGGCGGCAGAGATAAGTAGATCTGAGTTCAAGGCCAGCCTGGTCTACAAATCTACTTCCAGGACAGCAGGGCCACGCAAAGAAACCATGTCTCAGAAAACAAAGGACAAGCAAGCAAAGGACTCTCATCCACAGGCACAGGAGGAGTTTTCAAGCCGACGCACTGGTACATGAAGAACCTATATGCTACAGCTTGCTTGAAGGTGAAAGACTTAAAATGTTTCCTCAGGGATTAGCTCTGAGGCAGCCATTCTTCCATACCAGATGATATAGCTATTACAAACAGGCAAGAAAAGGAAACAGATTACAGGCACAGGGGTCAAAAAGGAAAAATAAAACTGTTTTTGCTAGTCAATGACCTGGACACTACCGAGAAAGTGGACCCTCCAAAAAAGCTAAAAGCTGCCAGTTTCAAGAGGTTTCAGGACTCAGGGCCCAACTCCAGAGCCCCTGTGTGTGGTACTCCTCTGTAGTTTCAGTCCCCAGGCAGGCCCGAGAACTGAAAGTCAATCTGAGTTCAATTTCTAGATCCCACGGGAGGCCAGAGAGCCTGCTCTGGCCAGCCGTCTCCAACCAGTGTGCGTCTGATTGGTTCAAGGCCACCCGCAGCCTCAGAGGGAGTTTGAAGTCAGTCTGCAATACATAAGATCCTGTCTAAAAATAAAAAAACGAAACATCTAGTAAGATGGCTCACTTGTTACCATGCCTCACCCACCATTTGAGTTGGATTTCTGGACCCACATAATGAAAGATCACTGACTCCCAAAAGTTCTTCTCTGACATCACACACACACACACACACACACACACACGAATGAATGAATGAATGAATGAATGAATAATAAAAAAATGTAAATACAATTAAGTCACTACGGCAGAGCACACCGAAGGGAGAAGCTGGGAGAAAGAGGATGGCTAAAAGACAAGCCACAAACTACGAGAAAACACACCAAGCCATTCATTTGATAAGACTTATAATCTGAATATTTTACAGATCCTTTAAATTATGAGAAGGGTGCACAATGGGCAAACAATGTGAACAGATACCCCACCAAAAATGCCCAGATGGCAAATGACCACATGAAAAGACGCCCAGCGTTAGTCACTCCTCAGGGTGTTAATTAAAGCCCTAATCATACACTGCAGACCTCCTAGATTGTCTAAAGTTAAAGGAACTACAAAACAATGTATGGTAGGTGTACAAAATTGCTCAACTGTTTTGAAAAAACAGCCTGTCCTGTAGGTTTTTGGGGGGCTGGGGGAGGTTGAGGTCTTTGCAGTCCTGCTGTGTTGCTCACACTGGGTTTTAGCTCCTGGGCTCTTGCCAACACCCCAAGGAGTTGGGCCTCCGTGTACATACCACCAAAGCCAGCCATTGCTATTTATTTTTAATATTATTTTCTCATTTGTTTTAAAACACTGTTTTTACTCAGAGGCAGGAGGATTTCTGAGTTCCAGGCCAGCCTGGTCTACAGAGTGAGTTCCAAGACAGCCGGGGCTACACAGAGAAACCCTGTCTCAAAAAACCAAAACCAAAACCAAAAAAAAAAAAGATTTTTTTTTTTACTCAAATTTATTTTTAACTGGTTTATTTAAATGTAAATATGGGTTATGTGATTAAGTTTAGAAGTCCCTTAAAGGTTAAAATGCTCACCTACAATATAATCCATCCATTCTAGCCCTAAGAATTTACCTGGGAGAAATAAAAGCCTATATCCACACAAAACCAAACACGATCGTTCAGAGAAGCTATGCTTGTAATCCCACATCGGAAGCCCACCCGTGACCCGGGGAAGAATATGAAAGCGATGGCACACACCTAGGAGACCACGGACGATGACTGGGAATGAAGCGATGACACACGCAACTCCGCGGGTGAGACGTGATCAGGGACGCTGCTCCAAAGAAGCCAGACTCTAAAGGGTCACTAACTGAGTTCCATTTACACAAAACCCTAGGCACAGCACGCTCAGGGAGTCCTGAAGAGCAGACAGCCACTCTCCCGTTCATCCAGAAGTTCAGGAAAGGCTTCCTAAAGGAAGTATGAAGGTGTATGCTTAGACATGTACTGAGAGCAGAATTCTCTCCACTGAAACCAGCGAGCCAGAACCGCGCTGGTCATTCTGGGAGAGCTTGGCACCGTGGACACAGCAGCTAAACTTCCGGTGTCTGAATGTTTGAGAGACAATGTGACTGGCACGGGATGAAGCTGACAGACGGGTTGGGTTTGCCAGAGTCGGCAAACCGGCTCCTCCAGCAGTCCTAGCCACCACTAGCCCTTCTTCTGCCCCCACAGGAGAACCCTATCTCCACCCAGGCCTGTTCAGAACCTGGGTAGGGGAGTCCATCTGACTCAGACGCATGGTAGGCTAGGGCCGAGATGTTCCCGGGGAAGGCTCTGAGACAGTAATTCTGGACCCATCCCACTGGTGGCCTGGAGATGCAAGAACTCTTGACAAGGCTAGAGAAGGAAAGAGGCTGCAAGCTGTCAACCAAGCCCATGTGTCAACAAGAAATCAAATCTAGCCATTGCCCTGTAGGCTCCACCTCTAGGCGGAGCCAAGAACGAGTCACCGTGGGAATGTGAGGAGGTCTTAATGGGGTATCCCAAGCTTCTATGCGCCAGCCTCCAGGGTGAGGTCAAGGCCTGGGCCGCAGCCGCTGGTACACCCTCCCTTCCCATTCCATTCAGGAACGAAGACCTCGCCAGTTGCTCTCCGCTCTTCTAACCCATCCTTGGCTTTGAGCCCACAGCATAATCAACCGTGACAAAACCGTGTGGCAAGGCGCAGGCCAGGCTCGTGCCCAAGTCACTACTGGCAGCCACACTCACGTGACCATCAGGGCTACAAGATAAGGCACAGCTAATGCAACACTACCTACCCATTTCCCCTTTTGGGAGGACGTGAGGCCAGTGCTGCAGGTTGCACAACAGCTTGCACAGAGACACACCCACCTCCACCAGCAGCCAGGTGGAGGGGGCGGGGGGGGGGAGACACTGTCCCTGCGACTATAGCCCTGGGGCTAGCCTACCTTTTCTTCCCTCTGCCTATACCAGGCAGCCACTCAAATGGTTTCGCATCCAGTCTAGACTTGAAAGAGGTGACTACTCCACTACAGCAGCTGCTACTTACATATGTGTGTGTGTTCCCGCACGCGCGCTCCCCAAGTTAGTCAACCTGAGAGGACAAGGGATGTTTGGAACCCATTCTCTGGTGCTTCTAATCACATCTACTCCGATGACAAAATTGGCCTTCCCTACCTGAGTTTTCAGCTGTCCCCAGGCAGACGCAGCTTCGAGGATGCTCAGACTTGAGGTAGCAGAGAGGATCCTGCAGGCCAGTGCCTACCCTCCAGCAATGGCTTCGAAAGGTCAGGTTCACAGCGCTCTTCTGCTCCCCAAACCCCTACATTGTCCTGCATTACTCTTGGCACTAGAGCAACCCTGATGCCAGCAAGACAGCTTGCAGATTACCACCTCCTTCGGCGTCTGCGCCTGCGAGTCCTGTGTCCCTCTTGGAATCCCTCTCCCCCTGGGGACCCTTTACCGTTCAGATATGATTCCTGAACAGCCCACACTACCTGGCCTTCTTGCACCCCAGGTAGCCAATTTGCTTCCTGCACCCCCAGGCGCCCCTCTCCTTCAGGCCCCCGGGGCCCTACAGGCCTGGCTCTCCCCAGCAGCTCGAGTCTGTCCCCACTCGCTAGGGATGCTCCTAGGACCACCGCCTCCCCGCCCAGATGCCTGCAGCTCTCCCAGCTGCGCTCGTCCGAACTTTCGAGCTCCTCCGTGTGCGGACAGGAGCCGTCCGTCAACTCGGGCAGCTCCTCCGGCTGCCGCAGAAGCCTGCGTGGGCTGTCCTCCCCGCGCTCCTGCACCCCGGCACGGGCCTCGCCGCGCTCCTGCACTGCGGGGCCGCCTCCCCCCTTCTCCTGCTGCTGCCTGCGGGGCCCCAGGCCCTCCTCCTGCGCCACCGGCCCGCCGGCCGAGCCCGTCCAGCGCGCCGGGTGCCTCCAGTCCGCGGCGTCGGGCGGCCCCCACACCAGCCCCAGGCTGGGCTCGTGACCGCGGCCGCCCCGCTCCTGCACCCCCAGCCCCACGCCGCCCTCCTCCTGCACGGCCGGACCCACCCCGCCCTGCTCCTCCACGCCGAGCTTCAGCCCGCGAAGAAGCTGCGGGCCCCAGCTGAGCCGCCCGACGCGCGCCGGCTGCTGCTCCGGCAGCGCGGGGCTCAGCCCGCCACGCTCCTCCTGCGCCCCCCGCAGGCGACCCTCAGCACCCGCCGCGCCGCGCACGCGCCTACCCCCCAGAGGCCGCGCGCTCCCGCCCCTCCAGATGGTGCTGCCCTGCGCGCCCCCGCCCTGCGGCTTCCGCCTCGGCCCCGAGCGGGCCCGGCGTCCCGCCCTCGCCTCCCACAGCCGACCTCGGCCACCCCGCCGCCGCGCCGCAGGTGCTGCGGCCCCGCGAGCCGGCGGCCCTCCAGCCGGGTTCTCAGAGCCCGCGCGCGCCTGCGCCGCCCCGGGGGGTGGGGCCCACTGGGGTCGCCCCGCCCTCTTAAAGGGCCCTGGCCCTTTTTGTGCTCACCCCAACACACACACACACACACACACACACACACACACATTAAAACAAGGTGAAGTTCAAAATTAGGATGGTCCATCGATTAATAAATTCAAGTGAGAACAAGTCCTGGAATTAGAGTCTGAATTTAGGGTTAGGGATGTCGGTGTTGAGGGGGAATAAGGGGCAATGTAACATACTAATACAGGGAGGGTCTCACTAGCAGCCCAAGCTGGCTTCGAACTTGTGACACTCCTTGCTGCTGTCTCCCGAATGTTTGAAATTCAAAGAGGCATTTCAGCTGCTGCAAGTTTACCCTGTGAGAAGTGAAAACTCACTTCTATCTGTTCTCAATTGCTTCTGCTTCAATTTAGCCGCCAGGCAGAAGAAACTGGACCTGTATTCTTTGCCGGGGACCAACTGAGGCTCTTCCAGAACAGGGGGGTTTGTCTCCTGCTAGTTCTCTTTTGATGGGAGCTTTGGTTAGAATCTGCCCCCCAGCGGTGCCAGCATCCGCCCTACCTGCTCCTCCGTCTTGGGTCCTCTCTTTCCTCTCCCCCAAAAAGAAAAAAGAGAGTGGGATCCCCAAGATCAATGCAGTGTGACCCCAGCCCAAGTGGAAGCAAGCCTAAACGGCAAGAAGCCACAGAGAGACCCGGACCGCCTCTGCTTCATCTTTAAAGTGGACATTGTAAAGTAGCGATGAGGGATCAGCCATCAGGGTAGGTAAGTGGCTGTCTCTGTGTGTGTGTGTGTGTGTGTGTGTGTGTGTGTGTGGGTTGACCTTGGACTTGCTGTACTGTGTTCTAGATTCTTGAGAAAAACTGACCCTAAGTAACTAAGATGTTGACAGATATGCAGACTTTAAGTTTTCCAACTCCATATTTTGTAACCCTGAGATAATGTCAGAATGTGTAAGGCTGCTCCTTATTCTAGTCCTGGGTTTCACCTAACCAAAAAAGCAAAACAAAACAAAACATGCAAAATGCTGTGAATTTTAACTTGCAGGGAAGTAATATGTGTGTCTAAAGAGTTACAGGAAATCACCCAGGCAGCAAGGCCAAAGGTAACATAGCTTAACTAGAGGAAGAAAAGAAAGAAAGAAAGAAAGAAAGAAAGAAAGAAAGAAAGAAAGAAAGAAAGAAAGAAAGAAAGAAAGAAAGAAAGAAAGAAAGAGAGAGAGAGAGAGAGAGAGAGAAAGAAAGAGAAGGAAGGAAGGAAGGAAGGAAGGAAGGAAGGAAGGAAGGAAGGAAAGGAAAGGAAAGGAAAGGAAGGAAGGAAGGAAAGGAAAGGAAGAAAGGAAAGAAAAGATGCCGGCCCTGGATGAGGAAGACTCTTTCTGCTCATTACCAGATCAGGTCTGCCCTTTTTTTCTTCACTTATAAAAGCTCTTTTTTGTCAGGTGGAGGTGCATGCCTTTAATCCCAGCACTCAGGAGACAGAGGCAGACATATCTCTGAGTTCAAGGCCAGCCTACTCTACAGAGTTAGTTCGTTCCAGGACAGCCAGGGCTATACAGAGAAACCCTGTCTCTAATTAATTAATTAATTAATTAATAGTGCTTTGTATTTTTGTGCACTTAACCATCTTGGGGGACAGTAGCTCCGCTCATCTCCTGGGGGTAAACACTTTAATAAGCTTAATTTTCCTCCCCCTCGACCCTGACTTCGGGGCATCTCTGGGCTTTTAAGGAGTAGACATCGGCCTCGGGTCTGCTCTGAACTTACTTGTCCAGTATTGGGATCAAAGGCTGTGGCCACGGGAGTGAGTGAATAGGACAGTCACATAAGCCACACGGAGCCTAATCTGGGTGGATTTGGGTCACCGTGGCTTGCTCTGGGAGATGGACAGAGAGACATGCTGAATCACGTCACACAGCCCACTCTCCTGCCTGGGAGCTAAGGAGTGAACATTCTGTACCTCAGCTGGGGTCTTCACCCTTGAGTGAGAGAGGCACAGGGGAAAAAAAAGAGTCCAATGCACCAAACTTCCTTACACCGTTTGCCTCCTGACGACAGTGGCTAAGATTTGCAGAGGCTCTGAGCGTTGCCTTACACTCTCCTTCTTCTCCTGTCACCCGCAGCAATGAATACGTGTTAACATGTCTCAGTGTACAGCCATTGGACTGAAGCCCTGTGCGACTAAATGGCTTTTTTTTTTTTCAGAATCTCCGAGTCCACAGTCACAGAGCCAGAAATCACGTCCACGTGTCTGACTGCATAATCTGTTCTCGGAACCACTCAGGCAATTAAACAATGCCAGTGCAGGAGCTGGCTGCGGAAAACCATCAGGACTAACGAGATTTCAGTGGTCAATAGATGCAAACAACGGATTTGGCCCAAATGCCCCTACCAGTAAATCAAGCTCTAAAACAAACAGAACAAGGGGGTCAACGCGATTCTCTGAGGGAAGCCTTTGCTCCCGTCCTCCCGTCTCTCATCAGATTGCCCTCAAGAGCAAGACCCATGGCCATCATCACCCTTTCAAGGCAATCTGGAGAGCAGAAGGAGCCGGAGGCTGCTTTCTGACTGGACCTGCTCCCCACCAGGGCCATTAGTGCTGGAACAGCACTTGGAGATTTCTCTGAGGCCGTCTCTGTCTCCATATCATCCTAGGATGGCAGGCAGTTCAAGTGGCTAGAGACTGCTCTGCCGCCAGGAGCTGATGGCATACGGAGGAAAGCAGCTTCAGATCAGAAGCTGAAGGCTCGGGGATTCCTAGGTTGCCTGAACCAGCGTCTTTCCAGACCTGCCTACATCGGAGTGACTCTGCAGGGAGAAGGGCCTGTCGGGTCTCGTTGGAAACCGAGTGTGCCAAGCTGCTCAAGGGTGGTGTTGGTGGCTCCCTGGAGAATCTCCACTGGGAGACAGTAGCCCTGCGGGGTGAGCCAGAAGCAAAAGCAGGGGTGTCCCGCACGCACGCATGCACCCTGCCTCACACCTGCAGACAGGTACTCAGCCAAGACTCAGAGGATGCATCGCAACAGGGTGTGTTTGCCCCTCACCACCACCCACACCCCAACCACCACTACCCTTGCCACCGCCGCTGCCATCGTCCGCCCCTCACCCTCCTCCCACCCCCACCTCCTGTTTGACTAGAGCGAAGCTGCACAACTACTATTATAGCCTACCACCCAGAGATTAATTAAATCTAGTGTATATTAGTTTGGCTTTTTTTTTTTTTACATCAAAGGACAATAAAATACCAAAACAGAACTCGTTTCTATTTTTGATTTAAAATACAAAATGTGTGGTGGTAGCACATGTTTTTAATCCCAGCACTCCAGAGGCAGGCACGGAGTTCCAGGTCAGAATGAGATCCAGGACAACCAAGGCTACACACAGAGAAACTCCGTCTTGAAAAACCAAAATAACAACAATAAAAAATAATAATAAATATAAATAATTCAAAATGTATAAAAATGGATTCAGAGAAGTCCAAAAAATTGTCTTTTTCTAAACGATATTCGCATCTGAGTCCTGGAACATATCCAGCCCCCAAGATGCCTTCCTCAAGACGTTATTTAATAAAGGAAGAGTTACAAATCATCCACATGCCTTTCACATTTGCGGCTTAGTTTTGACTTCCTGACCCCTTTCCTTTCCCCACCCCGGAGACAATGAGCTCCACCACAACAGGCATTTTTGTGCTGTGCACACGCAGTTGGAATAGGGCCTAACACACAGCTCAGATGTCAAGAATGTCTGTGGAATGGGTGAGTGGATCAGAGGTGAGCATATTGTTTTTATGACATTTTTGATTCATTGTGTGTGTGTGTTCTGCATCTTGGTGTAAGACCTGTTTCTTTCTGTAGGCCACAGTGAAAAACTTCAGATAGTCACTGCTGTGACATGAACCACAGCTAAGAGCAAAGGAAATTTGTGTGTGTATATATAATGTATATATAATGTGTATATATAAAAAATGTGTATGTATGTGTGTATATATAATGTATATATAATGTGTATATATAAAAATGTATATGTATGTATATATATAATGTATATATAATGTGTATATATAAAATGTGTATGTATATATATAACGTATATATGTGTATATATATAATGTGTATGTATGTGTATATATAATGTGTATATATAAAATGTGTATATATATAATATATATACTGTGTTTATATATAAAATGTGGGTGTATGTATGTATATATGTATATATGTGTATGTGTATATATATATAAAAATGTATATACCTCCTGGGCCAGCAAGTCTCAGTCACATGGACGTCTTGTGGAGAGGTAGGTTTGGATTCAGTCGGTTGAAAGGGAATATGAGACCTGACCTTTTCACCAGACTTTTGGGTACTGGTCCATGGAAAAATGCATTTTTTTAATGTTTAATTATTTTAGACTTATTTATTTTATGTGCACGAGAGTTTTGCCTCTTTGTATGTGTATGCACCATGTTTGTGCCTAATGTCTGAGGAAGTCAAAAGAGGGCGTTGGATCCCTTTGACTGAATGTATGGATGGTCATGGACTGCCATGCGGGTACTGGGAACTGAACCTGAGTCCTCTAAAAGAACAACAAATACTCTCATTTGCTGAGCCATTTCTCCAGCCCATATCATGGGGAAACCCACAATGATACACAGGATCACACTAGCATCATTAAATTTGTGTGTCTCAATTAGAACTCAACGTCTATGGCTTCTTAGTGTGTGTGTGTAACTTTTACACACACGGCGGTCAAAGGACAACATGTGGACTTGGTTCTCTCACTTTATCTTGTAAATTCAGGGAGTTGTGGGTTCCCCACGCCTTGCCTCTGTTCCGGAGCTGCCTTGCTGTCCTTCCCCACAGCTCCCCCAGGTGATTCCAGCACGTTACCAGAAATGGACGGTGCTTGGTGAAACTGGGTAGGGGGTAGAGAGACCAGATATTTATGTCTCTATATCCTGGGCTTGGAACAAGTATTAACTGAGGTCACTGGGAAGTGAGATGCTGGGATCAGCATGAATGATTGTATTGGACAAAAACAAAGGACGTGGAGTCAAGAAGGGAATTGGAAGGTGAAGGGAAGGATTCTGTGGTGTTTTTTTTTTTTTAAGATTTTTTTTTTATTTTTTTTTTAAAGATGTCTTTACTTATTATATGTAAGTACACTGTAGCTGTCTTCAGATACACTAGAAGAGGGCATCAGATCTCATTACGGATGGTTGTAAGCTACCACGTGGTTGCTGGGATTTGAACTCAGGACCTTCAGAAGAACTGACTAGTGCTCTTAACTGCTGAGCCATCTCCTCAGCCCCTGTTTTGTTTTTTGTTTTTGTTTTTTTGAGATGGGGTTTTTCTGTGTAGCCCTGGCTGTCCTGGAACTCACTCTGTAGACCAGGCTGGCCTCGAACTCAGAAATCCACCTGCCTCCCAAGTGCTGGGATTACAGGTGTGCGCCACCATCGCCTGGCAAAGGGATGTATTCTGAAGGTTCCATAGGTGTGGGATGTCTGCTAACCCACGTCATGTCCTCCCAGAACCAAAAACAGCCCGTGTCTTCAACGCTGTGTCTCACTAGGTCAGCGCTCCTGAGGGATCTGCTCAGCAGGCCCTGTTCACACGCTCCCGGGCAGTTCAGTTTTCAAAACCTTACTAGGGCATAGGAGGATCGGTTTGCTGCCAGCGTCTCCCACATGCCTGCCTCCTCTGCCCAGCGGGAGAAAGAGCCAGAAGAACTCAAAGCTTTCCAATCTTGAGGTCAGCAGGGCCTCTACCACTAAAGAAGTACCACGGAGTCCTCCGTTCTGGCGCCCCCTGGTGGACATCCAGAATAAGGCTCGTGTTCTTCCAGCTGTCCGGCTGAATTCCAGCAGTATCAGTCAATATGATGATCAGGAGGAGGTCAGGATGTGGTTTAGCCTAACACACAGTCTCCAGCACTGAGAAAACTGGGCGTGATGAGCCCTACCTGTAATCCCAGCTCTTGGGAGGTAGAGGCAGGAGGATAAATTTAAGGTCATCCTCTGTGACACAGGGAGTTTGAGGTCAACAAAACTATAGGAGATAATTGTTTCAAATGAAAACCACATCATCAGAAACAAAATAAAACAAACTTCTGGAAAATCAAGACTAAGTAATCATATGGAGAGCTTTCCTTAGAACTTCATCTACTCTCAAGCCGTTGCACCCCACTTCCTGTGGACCCCATTCAGCGGCAGTAAGCACTTACCTAGTGCTAAGGTTTTAGGTTTTGGGTTTTTTGTTTTGTTTTCTCACCTGTGTACCTGAAACTCCTTTCTTTGCTCAACTTTCCTCAATTTTTTTTTTCGTTTTTTTGTTTTGTTTTTGGATTTGTTTTTTTTCGAGACAGGGTTTCTCTGTATAGCCCTGGCTGTCCTGGAACTCACTCTGTAGACCAGGCTGGCCTCGAACTCACAGAGATCCTTCAGCCTCTGCATCCCGAGTGCTGGGATTAAAGACGTGCGCCACCACTCTGGTTCTCTGGGCAGCTTCTTTTACCCATCTCCTGCTTCTGCACTGTAGCAGCGCCTCAGTTCTTCAGGGTACCAGCTTCTAACTTCGCTTCATTGGTTTCTGTCCACCTAGAGAGACCCTGTGTCCCAAATCCTAGCTTCCTCATTCAAATGGTAACCACAGATCTTTGAAATGCCAGATGTGTCGTGGAAAAGAAGCTTTCTCCAGCCCAGCCAGCCTGTTCCTCAGATCCTCTCTCAGAGGAATGTAAGGATTATGAGAGGTATCACTGCCTCAGCTACACCCCTGAACCGTGTCATTAAGGTGAGTGTTCTTTGGATGACCCTGCTGATCTGGGCCTCCCTGTTAATTACTGTTAATCTTCCTAAACCCCAATTTCATCACATCCCTCTCTTACTCCTTACGACTGCTCCCTGGTAATCCCTATGTGTTTGGGAAATCACAGCAGGGTAAGACCCATGGGATTGACTCATCACAGTAATAACGGAGTGGGAAATCTGGCACCCAGGGGTCAACAGTATGAAGATAGGAGCCAAGACAGGTCTGTGAGTTAACCTCTAGGAAATACCACGGCAATTAGCATGTCAGAAAACAGGAAGGTGAACGAACCCAAGACTGAGGGCGCCGACCTGTATCACTTCTGTGAGAACAAACATGTCTCTAATAAGGCAGCAGATTCCTGGAGTGTTACTTCAGCCATATGAGGGGTTTGAATAAAAATGACCCCTATGAGTCCCCGTAGGAATGGCACTATTAGAGTCTGTGTTGGAGTGGGTGTGGTCTTGTTGGAGAAAGTATGTCACTAAGGATGGGATTTGAGGTTTCAGAAGCTCAGGACAGACTAATGGTTCACTCTTTCTTCCTGCTACCTGCCAATCCAGATGTACAACTTTCCGTTCCTTCTCCAGCATGCTGAAGGCTTGGATGCCGCCATACTTTCCCTCCCTGATGATAATGGTCCTCTAAAATTGTAAGCCAGCCCCAATTAAATGCTGAGAGTTGCCATGGTCACGGTGTCTCTTCACAGCAATAATTAAGACACCATCCGAGACACCTTAGTAGCAGTGACTTCAGGTGGTCAGATGGTGACACCAAGAGGAGCACCAGCTGGGAACATCAGGACATGCACTCAGGTTTGGAAGGTCTGCAGGGTAAATGGAGGCAGGTCATCTGCAGCACCTCTGCTGAAAAGATCACAAAAGTGTCCTGTGTTTTATCTGCTTATCGGTTGGTTATTGTTTATTTATTTATTTATTTTTTTTGGATTTGGTTTTTTTGAGACAGGGTTTCTCTGTGTAGCCCTGGCTGTCCTGGAACTCACTCTGTAGACCAGGCTGGCCTTGAACTCAGAAATCTGCCTGCCTCTGGCTCCTAGATTGCTGGGATTACAGGCATGCGCCGCCACCACTGCCCGGCATATTAATCGCTTATTGAAAGCACTGGACGAGTCCATGACGGCAAGAAAGCCAGTTCTGAGGTACCACCAATAAAAGTAACAGCGCCAACTTCTTTGGTGCTTTTTATATACAAAAGAAAAAGTAGAGGTCATCCTAGGCTGGGAAATTGGACTTTCAGGCTGAGGGAAGAAGCTACTTCCCAGGTAGAGATATGCTCCAGAGTAGACAGACCCTCCCAGCTCACACAGGTTCTTGCTGGCCAGACCCAGAATACTGGCAGCATGCCTAAGTAGATCTAAGAGCAAGCTGGGGATTTGAACCACTGCCCAGCCATTCACCAATCAAAACCAAGGCTGGGCCCCACCCCCGGCCCCAAGATGTCTCCAGTTCACCCATAGGCAGCATGAGGGCATGAATACAAGCTCAGTGCTATGGAGCACAGGTGACCCAACATAGGCAGTCCTGAGAACTCTGCTGTGGCCATGCTGCAGATGGTGATTTCTAAGAACAAATAACCAATCACAGGGACTAGCTTCTGACTACACGGCAAGCAAAACTTCCACTGGGCAGTCGCCCTTCTGTGTGTTCCAGTTTTCTTGTCTACCATTGCTTTATATTTGTTTGATTATTTGTTTATGGCTGGAGATGGCTCCAGAGTACTGACTGCTCTTCCAGAGGTCCTGAGTTCACCAGGCAGTGATGACATACGCCTGTAATCCCAGCACTCTGGGAGGCAGAGACAGGCAGATTTTTGAGCTCCAGGCCAGCCTGGTCTAACAGAGTGAGTTCCAGGACAGCCAGGGCTACACAGAGAAACACTGTCTCGAAAATCCAACCAACCAAAAAAAACCTCCAGAGGTCTTAAGTTCAAATCCCAGCAACCACACGATGGCTCACAACCATAATGGAATCTGACTCCCTCTTCTGGTGTGTCTTTTTAAAATTTTTGTTTATGTATTTGAGATAATAGCATCTCTCTTCCTAGTCCTGAGCTCACAGAGACTCACTCTCCTGCCTCTGCCTCACCCACAATTGGCTGGAATTAAAAGCCATGTTCAATCATGCCCATCTTTTTAGCATTGTTTTACAAATCTTTTTTCATTCTGTATGTCCCCATGGACTTGAGAAATGGGCAACGTATCCCCTGGAGTTGGAGTTATCAGGTGTCTTTGAGCTGCAGCACCTGGCTGTCAAGAGCCAAACTCTGGTCCTCTGCAAGAACAGTGAGCACTCTTTTTTTTTTTTTGAGAAGGTTTGTCTCCAAAAAATACACAAGGACAAGGAGCTGATCAGAATGTCTATCAAGAGATCAACGTATTGCCAGGCAGTAGTGGAACACGCCTTTAATCCCAGCACTTGGGAGGCAGAGGCAGGCAGATTTCTGAGTTTGAGGCCAGCCTGGTCTACAGAGTGAGTCCCAGGACAGCCAGGGCTATACATAGAAACCCTGTCTCAGGGAGGGTGGGGTGGGGGGGAACCACCAAAAAACAAACAAACAAACAAACAATAATGTATCGGTACAGCTACTACTCTGGTGAGGTTGATTGTGGGGGAGGGTCTGGCAGAGACATACAAGTACACAAGAACTCCATGCCCAGTTTTGCTATGAAATGAGTCTGTCAAGTCAGTATATTGAAGTATTTTATTAAGTCAGGTAAGGAATCTTCACATTGTTACATACCGGCTGTATACATTTATAAGGGCCTGTCAGCAAAAACAGCTGAGTGTAGGCTGGCAAGTCCAAACCAAAGGCATTCCAAAGCTAACACATTAAAGGTCATGCAAACTCTAGCAGTGAATCATGACAAAAGCTCATCTATTCTTATCTTCAAAGTCTGCATTTTACCCAAAAATAACCTGATGAGTAACAGAGGCTATTACTCAGATACAAATTTCATCGAAGACTAAACCTTACCAACTTACTGCTCTGATTGGAAACAACCTATAGTAAAGGTTATTTTATAGAGATGTCCTTGGCAAAATGCATGCCCTTTATTCAGTACTTGAAATCCCATTACATATGGTGATACTCATATTGGTACTAGACAAACACTGTGAAGACTGAAGGGACGGAGTAGCAAAACAATTCAGCGAGGCTGAAAGTAACCTGGTGGGTGTAGCTTGGGTGAGTGGTGCAAAGAACCCTGAGAGCCTAGTGATGCTCTCAGGCGCAGCTTTGAACTGCCCCCACGGCAAGACTGATCAGGTGTGAAATGATGGCTAACTAGTCTTTGTTAATGTGATCTTGCTCATTACCTACATAATCTACAGCCACCACGGGGACGGGCAGGTACATAAAGATCCTTTTGCAAGCTTTGTTTTCCCAACACCAGTTATTCTCTACTCTCTACCCTCCCAAAACCAAAAATGAATTCAAACTTCTAAGAACTACATTTAGGAAATAACATAGAAATAAAGGGAGATAGTTAAATTCCTTTGTCACCAGCAAACATTATAAACGCATGCTTCTATTCCATAAACCAGAGATAACAAAATACCCACATTTTAAAAAAGGATCTTGGAAGTGATGATTTTACAGCAGTTGATTTTACCCACCAAATGCTCAATGACCACAAATGTTTTTGCAACTAAAACTAAGGATCTATAGGAAGTTGGGAATTCATGTTAGATACTAACGATCTTCAAGCTTTGAAGATGTCATCGCATGAAGAAAATTATGGGAAACACTGTTCCCGATAATTACGTACACCCTTAGTGTAACATATGGAGATCACTGTCTCCGATATAGACACTGTGGTAGGCAAAAACTACCTTGTTCTTTATACATTATGGAAGACACTGCTCCCGATAATGTGAGTTAAGTTTGTGACAAAGGTACTGGAAATTTTGCAAAATTGAATTTGAGTTATATCTTGAATAAATTGAGCTGTAAAATTTTGTAGATGTAAGTACTATCATAGCCTTTAAATGACATTTAACTTGGCCACAACTCACTGCACTTAGGAGAACTATCATTTTTTTTTCCCAACTCTATTAGGAATCTGTTGTTTAACCCAATCCTCTTTTAGGCTTTTCTCCTTCCTAAAGTCCGCAAGTGCTGACCAGAGGTGCAAAACTTCCAGTATCTGTGGGTCTCATTAGCAGATGCTGCTTTTATTAAAAGAAAACGACAGTATAACTGTCATAATTATGGAAGGCACTGCTTCCGATAATTATCTTCTATAAAAAAACACTATTTATAGTGAACTCTGTCACTGATAAATAAACAATAAATATCTCAGTGCCAAAATGATAGAAAGCTTTCCTGAAGACTAACACTTTGGCCAAAACTTGGCAGTGTGTTCTTTTCAAGTCTGACAAACTGAGTCTAAAACTTTTTCTTTTTCAGAAAATGTTGGAAAAAGAAAAACAAAACAAAAACAAAGAACTAAAGACTACAGAGTGGATGCCAGAGGAGAGAAAACTTGAAGTCTTTGGCTTCTGGTCTCATCACAAATAACACCAAGGCTAACCAGTAAGGCCTTATTCCTGTAAACAGACAAACTTCATTTTATCCAGCAGAAGGACCTATTTTCAACCTTGCTGGCAAGAACAGAAGTTCCATCTCTTCTGAAAGTATCTAATTTAGGGAAATACAAACCAGCTAAATCCTTCAGGGCATACAGTGCAGTGGAGAATCCCAGTGGGGATCAGATGGAGATGGGAAAAATCACACCCAGCTCCCACTCTGACCCTCTGCATGCACCATCTCCCTCCCACCTCAAGACACAAGTTAATGCCCTCAGGACTTACAGCAATGTTCTTACAACTGGTTCTGACATTTTTATGACCATGAAGCAAAGAGGAAGTTATTACAAAGGACTCAAAATTCTAAAGATAATCTGAGAAAATATGAACATGGAAAGTGTTATCCACTGTACTTGAAGTGTAGGTCCAACCTTGCACTAAAAGCTGCAGCCTAAGGACATTAGATGATTGGGTAGAATTTTAACATTAGATTTTAGAGCTCTAATGAAAATTTAGCACAACCAGAACAAATCTAGAAACAGACTACCCTGCTCTTATTTAAAATTCATTGTCAATATTCCAAATGTCACCAGAGAGAGCATTTGCGACTCCCTGAATAGTCCAAGTAGCCAGGGCCAACTGGTTTCTGAAGAGTGTTTCATTAAAAGCAGTAATATCTTTTTGACGAAGCTTCAAGTTGTCCACTAAGGCTGAGAGAGTGTGAGAGCCAGAGCCCCAGAAGATATGCCGGAAAGGAGACTCTCTTGGAGATACATAGGGTGACAAGAAGTGATACTCCACCTATAACAAAGGTGGAACAGTTTAAACAGGGCTATGACTCGTGACCATCTTCTTTCAAATGTTAAAAACCTCTCTGAACCAGACTACTGAGAACTGAGTAAGTCTGAGGCAAAATGTTAATCCCATTGCAAAAAAAAGCAAATTAAATGGTATTGGGATTTTTTTTATTAAAAATTAAAATATTGTAATTTTTTAATTAAAAATTAATTCTCCCAGCAGTAGAAGCACGGGCAGGCAGATCTGCAAGCTGTGTCATCTACAGAGTACAGCTCTCTACCACTTTTACAGTGCTTCCTGGGATGTAATTTAGGCACCTGAGATTATATAGTTACTTTACCTGCTCAGTTGTCTTTTCATTTTGGTGTGCTTGGTTGTTCAAGACAAAAGTCTCACTTTAAAGCCCAGGCTGCCCTGGATTTTGCTATGTATACCTCCAACTCAGACCTACTTGCCTCTACCTCCAGGGCCAGGATTAAATGTGCACACCACTACACCCAGCCTAATTAGCATATGGTCCTCAGACACTCCAGAAGAGGGAATTAGATCTCACTACAGAAAGGTTGTAAGCTACCATGTGGTTGCTGGGATTTGAATTCAGGACCTCTGGAAGAATAGTCAGTGCTTTTAACCTCTGAGCCATCTCTCCAGCCCCAAGCATATGGAAATCTCCCCTAAAATGACTATGACATTTAACAAACAGGGCTTCATTCATGCCCAAAACTCATTAAAGATTTTTCCCCCTAGGGCTGGACAGGTGGCTCAGCAGTTAAGAGCAGTGACTGCTCTTCCAGAGTTCAATTCCCAGCAACCACATAGTGGCTAACAACCATTTGTAATGGGATCCGAGGCCTTCTTCTGGCGTGTCTGAAGACTGCATCAGCGTACTCACACACATACAATAAATTTAAGAAAAACATTTCTTCTTTAAAAAATAATTGCTAGGGTTGATCTGCTCTTGCAGAGGACCTGTGTTTAGATGCCAGAACCCACATGGCAGCTTACAAATGCTTTAACTGCAGTTCTTCGGTGATCAGAAGACCTCTTCTGGCTTTCTCCATACCAGATACAAACAGGTGCATATATGTACATGTAGGCAAAATGTATGTATCTGTATTCAATTCTAAAGCAGCAAAGGACTGTAGGCACCTGGTGCTACCCATTTCTTTTATATAAATAGAAGCATTAACTAAAAGCTAGTTCTTTCTTTTCTAAGAGTATACTTACTTTCATAATACGGTCATTGATTTCCCTCATGACAAATCTGTTAGTTTTCTCAGCATTATGAAAATCAGTTGTTAGTCTAGAAGTAGCACGGAAGTAGTCTCCACGAGCAGAATACAGCCACTGTAGACTTAGACCCATATCCTGTTAAGGATGAACATTACATTTTTCATTAGATATACTTTTTCTTAAGGTAGGGTGCGGCACTGTCACATATTTGCTGCTCAGGGTTAGCTAGCAAGGTGGCACAGGCTGGCCAAAAAATCTACTTTCTAACCTCAAAAACCCAGATGAAAAGAACTTACTAATATGAATTTAAACACACTAGACAAGCAACAGAGTGTAGATAGCATGGTAGCTGGGCAAATGAAGCATGCATTCACACTGTCCTGACCCTCACACTGCCATAGGATACACATGCATTCAGGCTGTCCTGACCCTCACACTGCCATAGGATACACACCCCTAATAAACATGTAACAAGGCTCAGCAGTTAAGAGCACTGACTGGGAGTATTCTGCTAACAGCCTTCAGATGAAGATGCAGAACTCTTAGCTTCTCCTATACCATGCCTATCTGGATGCTGCCATGCTCCCACCTTAATGATAATGGACTGAACCTCTGAACCTGTAAGCCAGCCCCAATTAAATGATGTCCTTATTGAAAAAAAAAAAAAAGCACTGACTGTTTGTTCTTCCAGAGGTCAAATCCCAGCAACCACATGGTGGCTTACAACTATCTGTAATGAGAAACAAGCAAACAAAAAAGCTACCAGATGGAGTGAGTAGGGCCAGAGCAAGATGGAGTGGGGAAGGGTGAAAAATGTAACAACAAAAAAACCCCACAAAACCCAGTAGGTACTAGCTGTGCATGCTCTTTCTATCCAAGCCAGGCCCAACCTACTTATGGACTACTTGAATCACAAATGACAGCTCTGCTCAGGAGACACTGGTGTTGGCCCTACACCATACCAGGTGCCCAACAACTTTTTCAAATAAATTGTGGGTTTTAAGTCAAACTTCCTCCTAAAAAAGACTTCATATGATGAAACTTCAGCAACAGGAACCTCTTGGGGACATGAATTGGTCCTTATGAAAAACCAAAAGATTTCCCAACTCTGTGAAACAGTGATCCCACTCTTGGACAAATATTATTCATAAGTCGGCAGAGGGAAATAAGCTACACAGCAACTGACAAATGTAGAAAAAAATGCAATTAATATGCATACACAATTGGACATCACTCAGCAACACATTCACTTGTAACCACTGAATGTCAGGCACAGTAAGACAAACACTGTCCAACCTTTTTTGAAAGGATACCACGCCCTTATAATACCTTATGTAGCTAATCCTGGCTTTAACCTCAGGATTCTCCTGCCTGCACATTCCAAGTACCAGGATTGCAAATACACAAACACAACCAACGTTGTGATGTTATATCTACAAAGTTCATACTCAAGATGACATAGACGACAGAGTCGAACTTAAGAAGAAAGTATAATAGACACAACAAGTTAAGGCTTATCATTGTGTTGGGCTGCATTCATAGGGACCCTTGGCCAAATAAATGTGGGATACACGTACTACATGATTTCATTCACATGCAATACTAAAGGGTGATCCAGCTAGGTGTTATAATACAATGGATAGGAGGGGGAAAAAGCAGAAAAACCGATCAATCTGTAGAGGTTGTAGAAGGTTGAGGCGGATTATTCCAAGTTCAAGGCCAGTCTAATTTAAGTCTGTCTCAGAACACACCACTCACATACACACACACATGATTTCATATAAGTTGAGAGAAGAAATGAGTTACAAGATACCAGAAAGTAATGAGGAGGATGAGAAAGAAATCTAAATATAAGCTAAATAAAAAGAAAACTTAGGTGCTTACCCTGATATCTGCTCTAAACTGGTTCAGATCCCTCAAAAATGACAGAAGTTTGCTGTTATACATCTCATAGTCCAGGTCCAATTCAATGTCATGGGTTAGTTTAATGATGAACTGACCAGCCACTTCTGCTGCTGTACGAACCATTTGGTTGAGCTGAGGAACTTTCTGAATCAATTCCTCATAGGTATCCAATCTAGTGCCCAAATAAGGATAGTCCTCATCCTAGAAGACAAAGGCAGGCTGTTATACTAGTGTGGGTTTAGAGCAGGAGCCTCACCTTTTGGGTTTCCCATTGAGGTAGCAAGCATGGTGGAAAGAATTCACTGCTGGTTATCCTCACATGTCCACATACACCAAGCCAAACATTGTAGTCCTTTGATCCACAGGCCTGCTGATACTTAGTTCTTTATATGTATTAAACCAGCCAACTATTCACCCTATGGTTTTAGCAGCATATCAAGTAATTCCAGCTGTGTTAAGTCTCCAAATCTAGATGTTTCTTAATTAACCTGACTTTCCAAATTGACTAAGTAATTTACATCCTGGCTCCCCAGGATCTCTTCTTTCTTATATAACTTGTATTACTGTTGCTTAAGAGAAACACTTCTGAACACCTAGAATACTTTCAATCGGAATCTAGGAGAGTACTGTTCAGATCTTAAATGGAAATATATCCCTGCACTACAGGAAATTAAATCCTATTACTAAATTTTACTAACATTTAACCAAAAACTCACATGTTAATGAAGCTGACATGGCTAGTCTGTTTTATAATAAGGATCATCTTTTCAAATACTGAAAATTTTGATTTCAAAATTAATAAAGGATCTTATGAAAGTCTTACCTCACAAAACCAGAAAGAAACTGCTGGGATTCCAGAATATGCAAGGAAAGGGAATGCAGCATTGTCAAAGGAAAGTTTCTCACTGCAAAGGAAACAACCATCTTTACTGAGAATTCTAGTCCTGCCATGCCATACCCCTTTCCTGATAACCAGACTCTCCAGGCAGAGCCAGGCACATGCAGGGTAGGATTTCATCAGTCTATTGCAATGTTTCCACTTTTCTCAACTTACACTGTGTTAATCCAATTGCTGTCTCGATATAGAGATTTTCCATCAATTGGATGCTTTACCTGTAAAGTGAGAAATATATCAGAAAAAATTTTCTATACTTATACACAAGAGCCACATAGTCTCTTAGGAAGGATGCTTGAGTTTTTATAGTCAGTGCGACTAGAATTCCCCCAGCAATTGATGCCAGTCTTTCTGCTTTCTCCCTTGTGAGAAAGGCTTTCTTCTTAACTGACATCTTTCAGGCCCATAAGCCTAACTTTTAAATCCTCTCTAACCTACATCAATGAGCCTGCCTCCTTTCCGCTTACTTACTTGTAGACTGCCAGACTAACCAGCAAGCTTACAACCAGTCTGAGACCTAATGTGACTTATAGACTTCCCATTTAGTTTCCCTCCATCTTTAGTGACTCCAACACACTGAAGGATTCAATATTCTCTTCAATATATCCCTTCCTCTTTCAAAACTTGATGTTTGCCTCTTCTAGTACATATTTCCTCTGGTGTTTTTCAAGTCCCTCTAAACCTTCCTTCAGCATTTGACTTACAATCTCCCTGTAAGTTCAGGTCCCAGGGAAATAATCCTAATGATGTATTCTGAGAATCTTTCATATATTCTCAGTTCCATAGACTGATGGCAATAAATCAAAAACATGACTAATTAATTTGCTATAGGATTTACTTTCAATTCCTATTAATGGTTACTGTTGAGTATGTTTTATCTTTGACATAAAAAAAAAAGGCATACAATTTGGTAACTAGGTATACTCACATCTTGCATTATCTTCCCCATAAGTGTATATAATAAGGGGCTGGCAGAAACTTTGAAGTTGTTAGTACCTGTAAAATAATTTTTTTTTAACATTTTCCCCTTTTTAGACAACAATATTCACAAACAATTCTATAATTAAACCCGACAAAAGACATGATACCAATCCCAGCATTCAGGAGGCAGAAGCAGGAGGGTTCTTTTTAACAAAATCTCAATAGTTCAACTTTACCAAAGACTCACTTGGAAGCCAGATGTTGAGGTAGAAGCCTGCTACCTCAGAGGCCAAGAAACACCCACCTAACCTTCCTACATAGCAAAGGAAGGTCAAAAAGAATATCTCCTTTCCCACACTATCGCAAAAACCCTTCAGACTGAATGTCCCTTCCTTATATTACCTGTGCACCTCTCTCTGCTCTGACTTCCTGTTTTCCTATGTTCACCCTCTGTCAACTGTTGCTTGCTCTCTTGACCTATAGCTGACTTTATTTAATCATATTTACAATATTCAAGTGGAAAGCTCTTGGATTAAAGGTATGTGTTAGGGCTTAGCCAAACCACAACTGGAAATAGGTTTTTCCAGTAAATAATAATCTTAAAACAAACAAAACAAATAAAGAACCCACACTCCTTCCAAAAATTAAACTAAAACCTGAAACCCAGGCTTAGTGAGTGGTGCATGCCTTTGATTCCAGCACTCTAGAGGCAGAAGGTAAATCTTTGTAGCCTGGCCTACAAAGAAGTTCCAGGACAATACAAAGCTACAAGACAAACCTGTCACAAAAAAGATCTGTGGTACATAGCCTCACAACAATATCAATGTTCATATTATGTAGGAATACGTTTTATAGTTTGATGGATTAGACTCAGTTATGGCCAATGTACACTACAAAATATAAGTGCTGCTTTAGAGTCTATTATTCCCTCCACAGCTGACCTGAATTAAAAAAAAAAATGCTGCCGGGCGGTGGTGGCACACGCCTGTAATTCCAGCACAGAGGCAGAGGCAGGCAGATTTCTGAGTTAAGGCCAGCCTGGTCTACAGAGTAAGTTCCAGGACAGCCAGGGCTATACAGAGAAACCCTGTCTCAAAAAACCAAAAACCAAAAGATGCTTACCAAGAACAACTTTATCCAGATTAATATAAGTGAAAGCTTTTAAATGCAAAGATGAAAGGTACCCCTAGAAGAGAGGACACATTATTAATTAATATACTAGCATCATCTAGTAACACCTACATTATTAACAAGCGTGAAGCTATCATGTAGAAAGCCAGAGTATGCTGAAGGGACCCACTCTGAAATCTGGATTCCACTGAGAAATACACACAAAGCCAAAAGTGGTACAGAGATGTAGGCAGCTTAACTTGCAGGACACGGACTATGCAATACCTCCAGCCACTCAGTGGCACCAACAGCTCCAAAGTCTCCTGCACTCCAGCTGGCAAAGATAATACTTCTGCTGGGTTTAAATCCATCTGGAAGAGATGAAATTAGGTTCATCTTAGGAGAGGTTACAGGTAGGTAGGTAACTAAGATGTTCAGAAGCTCTTGAATTAACTGAATTCAAACACCTTCCCTTTTGAAGCCCTAGGTGAAAAAAATACTGAAGTAGCAGAAACAAATATTTAAAAACAGTCTTTGTTGGACAGCACCTGTATATAACATTGAGTACATGGCAGGGCACCTTATTGTGGTTACTCCCTCACTTTGTTTTGTTCTGTTTTGGTTTTTTTGGTTTTTCAAAACAGTGTTTCTCTGTTATAGCCCTGGCTGTCCTGGGACTCACTCTGTAGACCAGGCTGACCTCAAACTCAGAAATCCACCTGCCTCTGCCTCCAAAGTGCTGGGATTAAAGGTGTGCACCACCACTGCCCGGCACTCTCTCACAACTTTACTTTCAGTTCCTTAATCTATGGACTGTTATGCTGTATATCTTCTTGAAAAGCAATCAGCTTAGAAGCACGTAATTTAAAATATGGATTATTTACTGTCAGGTGAACCATGCACAGGCAGCCTGGTTTTAGATAGAGCAATGACTTTGAACCTCAGGGACCTAGTTGTGGGGTGTTGCTTCCACCTACGACCTTGTGGGCAGAGCTTCACCTGCATGGAACACCTAGAAACCCCCCCACCTGCTGCAGTTGCCTCCACCACCTCCCCGCAAGGGAGAAGTCACATAGTTGCAGCACCAAGCTTTCCCCACATATAAATAAGGTTTCCCCAAACTCTCAATACAAGCCAATGAGAAGTACCTGCTGCCAAACCCTGGAACACCCCCAAATTGTACATAAATCCTATCCTGAATCCTATAGTTTAATAATAGGATCACTCCGTCATCTGGGAGTTTCTGTCACAAGAGCTGTAACACTTGGGAAGAGGTCCTTTTTCACGAAACACCATCAGCCACTCTGCCGCAACCCTCCCTGGCCAGGCAGCCTTCAGCAGCCCCAGACCTGACTGGGCTCGGAACAGCACAGGTAACCAAGATGGTACAGAGACCAGAGATGGAAGTGGCTCCCCTGCCTACCCCCCTGACAGAACCCTTGCACCATACCCGGCAGGGCCTCCGCACACAGGCCCACAATTTACGTGCACCAAGTACCATGAGAAAAGTAGAATTATAATAGGTGTTAGGTCTTGTAACATTATCTTTCTTCTATACATGTTAAACTAAGAATACGGTTTAGCTTAATACTAATAAATACTTCTCAGTTTTTCAAAGAATCAGGATTGCTAGTTCAATGACGATACTTCATGGTGAAAAATTTCAAAGTCATGAGTTAGTGAAGACAGTTTGTTTTGTATTAAAAGAATCTGCCATAAGAGAATGCAGCACATTCAAAGCAGAGGCTGAGGCTGAATGTGTAGATCTGAGTGAGTTCTAGGACTGCCAGTCTTAAAAAACAAAAAACAAACCTGGAAGAGAGAATTTAAGATTTCTGTGGTCATATCACCCCAAATGTGCCTGATCTTGTCTGACCAGAATTTAAGATTACAGGTAAAACTGAACAAGGCAGAATATAACTGATAGAGTGTCGTGGAGCTCACCAATGTTTTTTCCTACTATACCTTTTGAAATCATATCTGAGAATACTTGGGCAAGTTTCAACAGAAGACCTGTTCCCACACTGGACTTCGCCGCAACCCCAGGGCCCCAAGCGTCTCTCTGGGCTCCCACTACAAGGTAACGGTCTGAAAGAAAACAGGTAACACACTGTCATAGCGTTTGTTTCTGAAACAAGGCCTCACTAAGCAGCAGGCTAGCATCCAACTCAGGATCTCCCACCTGGGCTTCCTAGCACTGGGATTATACGTGTGCTACAGACCAAGTCCAGCTTTTTGTCCTATTAATAAATGTGACTGTCACATGTGCCCCACACACTAACTACTGCAGCATGCTGGCTATGCTTGTCTAATGCTAGGGACAGAACTGGTATGTGATCCTATAAGAAAACTACGTACCTAAGCAACAAAAGACTATTTTCACAAGCTGATTATCACACGACCTTGTTATCTTCCAATATATTTAATTCTCACTAATTCACTTTATATGGGGAGACAGCTCAGTGGATAAAGGTGTTTGCTGCCACGCACTGCAAAAAATTTAGATCCAAGACCCACCTGGACAAAATTCCTACAATCTGTTCACTGACTTTTACATGTAAAATTTTAAATGATTACAGAAAGATATTTAATGTTTAACTCTGGCCTCTCCATATACTTGCATGGTCATATCTATGTGTTATATATAGCAGGGTCTTTACCTGGTTCCTCATAGCCTTTAATAACTCCAAAGATGTTAAGTATTCTTGTTTCTTTCAGTACGTTGTTCACAGTGAGCGTCACATTGTGATTCTGTTTAAGTTCCATCTTACACGTTGAATCTATGTTCCAACTAGGAGGACAGTTTCCTTCCATGTTTCTAGAAATAAAAAAATAGGTATTAGCATTTTGAGCTAGTATTTTTTCCTCTGGTTTATAAATCCAGAGTCAGGTGCTAGGTAGCAGAAGTAAGAATCATCTATTCCTGACTGATCTCAGGTAAGAGCCACCCAGTTCTTAACAAAATCGTCACAAAGAAATATTCATTTGTGACTATTCTATTCATTAATATATATCCTAGTTTTTTAACTAAATCTAAGAAACAAAAGCAAAGGGTTTAGAATAACTCCTGTTACATAATAAATGGTTAAAAATGGGTTTAAATTAGATAATTGGTTTTTGTTTTCTTTTTTTTTTTAAAGATTTATTTTATTTATGAGTACACTGTAACTGTCTTCAGACACACCAGAAGAGGGCATCAGATCCCATTACAGGTGGTTGTGAGCCACCATGTGGGTGCTGGAATTTGAACTCAGGACCTCTGGAAGAGCAGTGAGTGCTCTTAACCACTTAGCCATCTCTCCAGCCCCTGGTTTTTGTTTTCAAGACAGGGTTTTCCTGTGTAACCATAGTTGCCCTGAACTCACTCTGTAGACCAGGCTGGCTTCCAGAGTTCTAGCTTCCACTGCCTCCCAAGTGCTGGGATTAAAGTTCTAAATTAGATAATCTAAATTAGATAAATGAGGGACAAAGATAATTTTTTTTTTTTTGGATTTGGTTTTTTTTGAGACAGGGTTTCTCTGTGTAGCCCTGGCTGTCCTCGAACTCAGAGATCCGCCTGCCTCTGCCTCCCAGAGTGCTGGGATTACAGGCGTGAGCCACCACCGCCCAGCTAAAGACAAAATTTAATGATATACTTTGAGAAAGGAGCTCACAGCCCTGGCTGGCTGGGAATTTGCTATTTGGCTGGCCTTGAGGTCAGTTCAGCATCCTGAGTACTGTGACTAGAAGTATGCACCACCACGCCCAGCTCAGTACTTGAATACAACAAAAGACAACTGGAATAATTATTACCATAAAGCAACTGGAAACTGTCACTAGAATAATTTTGTGCTGCCAAAAATAAAAAATTGGAACTAATAGTTATTACACCATTAGATGTCTGTTCAACAAGAATTCCAACGTAATTCTTACAGTAACTTTATAGACTATCAAAGGGAATCAAGGTTTCACTTCAACACAGCAAGTATTCAAAGCAAATGTACCACAAGAGCGCACTGAGTAAATTAGGTTACAAGCCCCTTATCAAGATCACTATTTATATAGGAAAATCTCATTTAAAAAAAATCTATACTAGTTAGCAATTAACTACTCCCAAATTCCCGAATGTGAACATTATAGCCAACTGTCTTTTTTTTTTTTTTAGTTTTTTTTTCCCCTTGCATAATCACAACCACATCATGTAAGAGCTTTCAGAAACTAACTTACTTAAATAGCTTTTCTGCAGCAGTTCTTGAGATTGTTTGCACTGGTATATTAGGCAATCCTGATGACTGAGATGGTGGAAACTGAGTGTGGTTGAAAGAAGGAAAGCCAGGTGTGTATGGATCTCCAGTTCCCAGATGAGCCTAGTAACAGAGGTGTAGTAATGATCAGTTCTCTCCAGCACTCACTCAAGCAGCTGCCTATAAGACTCACATATGGTGTGAGGCTATAACCTAGACTATTTAGAAATCTAAAGATGTAAAGTCTAGCCATTTCTTTAAAATGAAGCCTAAAAAATAATATTAGTGCATCCAAAAATTTTCAATTGAGGTACTATTAAAGCATCCTCAGCAATTGCCTCACTTCCTGCTAAATGTCTCCTGAAAGAATTTAAGAACATCTAGAGACATCATTGACTCCATAAGAACTCACATGTCCAAAGAGTGTAAGGTCTGCATTGACAACAGGAAATTTATTCTTGTCCATGTAAATGAGGACACCAATTGCATTAAAGCTTTGGGCATTTGCAACCTAAAAAACAAAACAAACAAACAAACCAAAAACCCCACAATTAGTTCATATAAAATGAAAATAACACACACTATAGAGAAATCTTCCCAGGAAAGAGCACACCAACTAATTACATAATACCAAACAGTCAGCCCTAAAAACACACATACAGCATACAGACTAAGCAACTTGTCTTTATACATTTAGGTGCGCACACACACAACAAAATGAAATTATAAAAAAGTAGTAAGTAAAAGCATACAGGTAGGTTTGAAAGAACAGGAGGAAGGGAAACAGTCACCACAAAGACAAGAATCCGCTTTTAATAATCCATACTTACCTTTTCTGCAAAAGTAATTTTCCCTGCTCTAACAATCACTAAAGATCCATTCACAGAATATTTTAATTCTTCAAAGTCCTTTTTAGTGCCAAAATTAGCATGGACCAGTTTTCCCTAAAATAAAGACATTAGGTTTAATGAGGATCTTCGTATCAAAACTGCTATAGAATCTGAAAGACAAGACGATTCATAGGGAAAAAACAAGGCCCGGTAGTGGTGGCCTCTAGTCCTAGTACTCGGGAGGAAAAGGCACTGAATCTCCCTGAGTTTGAGGCCAGCCCGTTCAACAGAGGGAGGCGGGGCAAAGTAAAGTTCCAAACCTTTGATAATTCTAAAGTAAGCTATGTTACTGGAAATAAAAACCTAAGAGTTCTGACCTCATGAGTTCTATATCTTATTCTGCCTTTACATTGCCTCAACTATATCTAGGGAAAGGACAACAGGCTAAAATCAGGCATGTAAACACTTATTACATATTTCAACAACTGAATCTAAAGCAGCTGAAAACACAGAAACTTTGATTGTGTATGCAATGTCTTATTATATAAGTCAAAGGACAACCTATGTATCTCAGGTGTTGTGCTTTTTTGTCAGCTTGACAGAAGCCAGAGCCATTAGAAAGAGACCTAAATTGAGAAGTCCTTTGAAGGCATGGCTGTATGGCCTTCTCTTGATCTGTGACTGATATGGGAGCACACTTGTGCTTAAGAGCAGTGCAAGCCGGGCGGTGGTGGCGCATGCCTGTAACCCCAGCACTCTGGGAGGCAGAGGCAGGCGCATTTCTGAGTTTGAGGCCAGCCTGGTCTACAGAGTGAGTTCCAGAACAGCCAGGTCTACACAGAGAAACCCTGTCTCGAAAAAAACCAAAATCAAAAAAAAAAAAAGCAGTGCAATGGGAGTGGTCTTGAATAATAATAAGGAGAACCCCAAGGCTTAGGGTAGGAGGCTCAAGCTGTGGATCTGACCCGTTGGGCCTGAACCCTTTCCACGGGGGACCACTGGAAAGTAGAATTTACAGTATACTTAGTCATTAAATAGCGACAAAAGCAGTTTAATGGTTAGGGATCACCACAGTGAGAAACTATATATATATTAAAGGATCACAGCATTAAGGAGATTGAGAACCATTAATTTGGGGTCTTACAAAACAAAATCAGGACCTTAAAATTCATTCTGAAGTAACAGAGGTCCAAGGATAGGACGCATAACTAGTTAATCCACACCTGGACAGCTAGTTTCCTTAGGTGAGACACTACTACTTACAGAAACTTCTGCAGCTTTACTGTATGCCACATAACCCTCAGGAGACTCCACCAGGTCTTTGTCACCATTTGAAGGCACCATGGCCACCATGTTTTGAGCAACGCTATAAGATAAAAATTAAAATTAAAGCAATCCTTGAATAAAAATCCAAGTTAGCATACATAGCATTTGACTTGCATTGATTAGCTTAAGAAAAGTGATCTCTTAAAAAAAAAAGTGATCTCTAATAAATTTTAACCTTGATTTGCATTTTGAAAGTCATCTACTGACCATCTCAAAGCAGTTACCTCTATAAAACGAGCTGCTATTTCAACATACCTGCTTTTCACTTGAATCTTCACATAATGCTCATCTCGCCATACTTTGCTGAATTTAAATTCGTGGAACTGATTCTCAATATAATAGGCAAGATTTTCATCTTTTTGAGATCCAGCCTCACGAGGAGTATATGTATTCTGGCTCAGCTGCCTGGAAGAATAAAAGCCTTGTTTGAAACAAGGTTTCTATGTAGTCCTGGCTGTCATGGAACTTGCTCTGTAAACCAGGCTGGTCTAGTCAGAGATCCTCCTGCCTTTGCCTCTCATGAGTGCTTGGATTGACAGAGTGCACCACCACCAGCTAACTAAAAAAGTCTGCATTCAAATGTCTATTTTAAATAAATATTTACTTCAAGGTTCAAGCAAATTGTTTTAAATATATTACCCTTCAAAGTCAAGATAAATGAAGTATCACACAAAACTACTTGATTAACCAGTTAGAGGGAAATAAAATGTACCTCTGCCTTAAGTAACTTCAAAGTTACTTTTTTAAAAAAAATCTATTTACCATGAAGATTCCTTTAAAAGTCTCAATCTTACATATCTGTATAGGAGTTTTAGGGGAATGATAAACAGCGGCATCCAGGAGATCTGGAGAAGCAAGATCAAACACTGTAATACTATTGGTGAACCCAAGGGGTACTACACCAGCACACACAAATACAAATCAAGAAAATCTTTATAGGCCGGGCAGTGGTTGCACCCGCCTTTAATCCCAGCACATGGGGGGCAGAGGCCAGCCTGGTCTACAGAATGAATTCCAGGAAAGCCAGGGCTACACAAAGAAACCCTGTCTTGAAAAAACCAAACAAACAAACAAACAAAAAAAGAAAGAAAATCTTTAAAGAGAGCTAGAGGGTTGTAACACTTTTGGTCTTGAAGAACCACTTTGGACTCCAGCACCCACATGTTGGCTCACAACCATCCACAAGGCTTCTGCAGGCACCAGGCATAAGTGTGGTGCACATTCATTCATATATGCAGGCTACACTCATAATATATAAAACATAATTTTAATTTAAAGAAATTTTAAAAGGGAATACTAGAACAGAAGAAAATCTCTGACATCTCACAACTACAACTGATGAAATGATTCTGAAGAAAACAGAGGCTCTCCAGTCAACTCCTAATTTCCTGTCAGCATAGTTCCACATTGTCAGGACCCTCTGAAAGCCTTTCAAGTCTCCCTACCCCCAACAAAAACTGTTTACATCAGGATTGAATTTGGCAAGTTGAACTTACTTGATGGTGTCAGTAAACTCCATAGAGTTCAATTTCTCTGACAACAGTGTTTTGAGGTCTGCCCAATATAAGCGAGATGATTTAGGAACATCTTCTGTTTCGATGTTTTCTGACTTGTCTGCCTCCTCCGTTTCAGCCAGTTTCACACACTCGTCTTTTTGTTCTGCACGCTTACAATAGCCCAGGTAGCCAGTCATAAATCCTAAAAACAGGAAGTTTTAGAGGTAAATTCACAGAATTCATTTTTAACTTATTCCTGAAAACTTTTAATTAAATTCTAAGGATCTAATTGAAAATTATGAATCTCAGTTTAATGGAATTTAAATTATCACAGTAAGTCATTTTTACAGTGACCTGTTCAAGACTTGGGTGCAAACCCTGTCTTACTAGAAAGTCTTTCTTAGTCCTGTTCCAAATGACCTGTGTGTATTTCTAGTAAAACCACCATAATTCAGATGTTTCCCTTCTTGCAGGACTTAATTTGATGATAGGTAAAGAACCTCAGTGCCTAGCATAGTTCCATTTAAAAGTTCAAAGTATCTCTTCATCTAAGAACTAGTTAGTTATAAGAAATCCTTTCGAATGGCCATTGGTTCTTACCAATCAAGAAAAAGATGACTACTGCGACAGCTACAAAGCAGACTCTTCCGTTAAACCTCCTGGGTTTTCTGACAGTCGCCTTCATGTTACTGTCGGCATTTTCTTCTTCGTCTGCGGCCAGTTTCATCTCCACGTGACTGTTATCTCCATCTACGTGCCGAGCAAGGCTAAACCGGGTGTACGACAATGGTTCCCCACCAAACTGACATTTTAAAAAGAGAAAAGAGATACAAATATTAAGACATTACAGTAGTTTGATCATTATACTATATGCATAATACTATGATGTACATTCATATGGGAAGTTACCCTTTCTAACAGATACCCTCTCTGTGCCCAGGTCTGTCAATGGCAGAAGACTAAGTTTTTTTTTTTTAAATAATTTATTTTATGTATGTGAGTACACAGTTGCTATCTTCAGACACACCAGAGAGGGCATCGGATCTCATTATAGATGGTTGTGAGCCACCATGTGGTTGCTGGGAATTAAACTCAGGAGATGGTGCTCTTAACCACTGAGCCATCTCTCCAGCCCACTAACAGTCTTTCATTAAGTTTTTCTAGGGTTTCTATTTTCTATGTTTCCTATAACATTTCTTATTTATAATTTTTTTAAAGAGATGGGTTTATCTCACCACATTGCTCAGACTGGCCCTGACTGGTTGAGGATTCCTCCTGAATAGCTGGGGCTACTGGCACACATTTTAGTTCTACCTTGTTATATAACTTCTCCAAAACAGACAAAGCTACCCTATTCTATTGTTCATAAGTATTTCCCATAATCTCTTTTTTAAAAGATTTATTTATTTAACATAAGTATACTGTACCTTTTCTTTTTTAAAAATATTTAATTATATGTAAGTATACTACTGTCTTCAGACACACCAAGAAGAAGGCATAGGATCCTATTACAGATGGTTGTTAAGTCACCATGTGGTTGCTGTGAATTGAACTCAGGACCTCTGGAAAAGTAGGCAGTGCTCTTAACCTCTAAGCCATCCCTCTAGCCCCATATAATTAATATTCGTTTTGGATGTTGTAATATCTGCCTATAATCTCCAGCAACTGGGGGAAAAAGGAAGATTGAGTCAACCTGAGGCAATATAAAAAGACCTTGCCTCAAAGAAAAAACCTAGTACATCTTTTGTGGGATCTGTTTTGCCTTAATACCATTAGTTCAGATGTAAAAAAAGAATAAGGCTGGTCCAATATTTGGGGTATCATCTTTTACTCACTGGGTGAAGTCATGTTTTCCATTTGTTTTTTTTTTAACTGTACATTTTTTCAGATAGATCAAAATATCTTACCAAGTTAGAGAATGCTGATCTGGCTTGATCCATCATTCTCAGATGCTACAAAGGAGTACCTGATATTAGAACAGAGAATTTAATAAAACAGAGATCACTGCATCGGATTACTGAGGGCTTAGCATGAGATGTTCATTATAATATATCAAACCTACCCCTAAATATAGTCATTATTATAGAAAAGCTCTGTGTTGCTTGAACTAGAATCTCACTAGGAAATTCTGGCTGGCCAAGGACTGAGATCTCAGCACTGAACCAGAACCTGTCTCCTAGACATTAACTAAAATGGTTAATTTACTGATAACGATAAACCTGAGCCTTGAGACAAAGATATCTGAACATGGTTAATACTATATTCCATGTTAGATTCAGAGTGTGTTTATTTGTTCTTAGAATAAAAGTTGAATTAAGAATCATGATTATCAGCCAGTCGGTAGTGGCACACACCTTTAATCCCAGCACTTGGGAGGCAGAGGCAGGCAGATTTCTGAGTTAGAGGCCAGCCTGATCTACAGAGTGAGTTCCAGGATAGCTAGGGCTATACTGAGAAACCCTGTCTTGACGACCCCCCCCCCACACACACACACAATCATGATATTAACTGGGCAGTGATGGCGGTGATGCCTTTAATCCTAGCACTTGGGAGGCAGGCAATTCTGAAGCCAGCCAACCAGTGCTACAAAACAAAAAAGTATACAGAAAACTAATTAGGATACCATCACTGTTAAGTGTATTTAATCAAAGGAAAAACTATGGGGTGGCAAGCCCTTTCAGTTTTAAGTTGCCTGAGCTGGTCATGTTCATTCTGCCTCTTTCCTCCTGAGTACTAGAATAGTTCAAATAAGTAGTCCAAATAAATGCTTAAACTTAGTATCCAGAGGGACTAACTCAAAGACAAATAATCCAGAACCCAGGAGAATTAAGACTTATTCTACAAAACACTCAGGTCTGGTGGCACTAGCTTTATCACAGCATTTGGCAGGCAGGATGAAGGACAGTTTAGTTCTAAGTCTATTCATTATTATTTTTGAATCCCCATGCTTTAATGATTAAAGTCACATGTCAGATCATACATGTTCTCAGAAGCCCAATCTCTTGCCCCTTCTGTTACAGTTTATCACTACCACTGCACCAGAAACAGACCCAATCGCTAGAGCCAGAACTAGAAGGCCCCACCCTGAGCCATTTTAATCATATTCTAGGAAAAAAACAGCTTACATTTTAATGCCTGTCTGAAATAACTATTCCTAAAATATTCTAGTTTCCCAAACTAGTCTCAAGTTGATATGATTAATAATAAATACTAATAGTAATAAAATGACTGAACAATTTTAAGCCTAAACAGGCTGCTGGTGTTAATGTCTAAATTTGGCTTTATAACTCAATTACACCTTATTTTTCTGAGAAACAAGTAATTTCTATTTTAATTCATAAAACTAAAATTAAGAATAACAAAAAACCAATTCAGAACTGGGCAGTGGTGGCACATGCCTTTAATCCCAGCACTTGGGCGGGTGGATCTGAGTTTGAATTCAGCCTGGTCCAGAGCTAGTTCAAGGACAGCCAGGACTATACAGAGAAATCCTGTATAGAGGGAAAAGTAAAAAAAATTATGACTTATAAAAATTCCATTTAATCCTAACACTCAACTCTGCATTTGTGAATATCATAGTAGTTCCAAAACAGCCAACATGCCAGACCTAGTGACACATGCCTCTAATCCCAGCACTTGGGAGGCAGGGGGGAAGATTTTCGTTCAAGGTCAACCTGGTCTACACAGTGATAACCTGTCAAGATAAAATAAACCCAATTATTCCTTAAGTCTTAAATGACTCATTTAAAATCTCACATATAACATCGCAGCGTTTTGAATTTTCTTCCAAGTTAAATTGTCAAATGTATACTCTGCAAGCATGGTGGAGACATACCAGATAAAAATCTAACTGGGAGCTGATAATGGGCCTCATTTAAAAGTAAAACAATCCTCATTTGGTTTATTATCCCAAGATGCCAACAATCTTTGACAAGAGAAAGTTAATCTTGATTTCTCATTCACTTATACAACTTTGATGTTACCAAACATTAGGAAAACAATTCAATTCTAATAAAAATTAAGATAAATAAAACTAAGATTAAAAAAGTAAAAAATTCTTTTGATCTATGACCTTAACTTTGAGCTGGAAGATAAGCAACGATACTAGCCAGACTTTTCAATAAAATATAAGTCATGCAATGGTTCTGACAAGCACAATTCATTAGATAACAGGTCACTTTTCAAATCCTGAGTTCACACAAAAGGAAGTTCCTCTGACTAAGGATCCGATCTAGATCCTCAAAATTAGACAGCTTTCTAGCCCTGACTTTTACAAGTCTTCCTGTTTTAAATCCCACTTCTTTACTCCTGTAGTCTTAGCTCACAGACCACCTATGAGATCTTTGACTTCTCTCCCAATCTTAATTATAGAATATTAAGTGGCAATTATAAGAAACAAAGTTATGGTATTCCAATATGCTGCTAGGCAGTAGTGGCACAGGCCTCTAATCCTAGCTCTCAGGCGGCAGAGGCAGACAGATCTTTAAGTTCAAGGCCAACCTGGTCTACAGAGAGGGGAGATCCAAGATACCCCAGGCTACAGAGAAGCTGTTTTGGAGCCCCCCCCATAAAAGTATTCTAATATGTTTAATGCTCATGAGCTTGAACAAAAACAGAAGTCCAACCCACTGTAGTTAAAAATCTATGATTGTATATACTTATTTAAAGACAGGTTCTTATTCTTCAGCTTGAGCTGACTTCAAACTCAGTGATCCACCTGCCTCTCTCTGCCTTGCCCCAGTGCTAGGATCAAAGGTGTGTGGCACCATGCCCTGCTAAGGTCTTAGTTTTAAGAGACTAACTTTGCTGGGTGTGGTGGCACATGCCTTTAATCTTATCATTATCCTAGCAGAAGCAGGTGGATCTGAGTTCAAGGCTACCAGTGGATACATAGTGGAGACCTTCTTTGGGAAATTGAAAAAGCAATAGGAAATAAAAGGTAGCAGGTTTCCATTTTCATACAGTTTTCCAAAAAAAAAAAACAACCAAAAGGTCAGAACCACTTGAGGTTCCTGAAGTTTATTTTGTATAGCACTCACTCGGAGAAGGAAATCACCTACACATAAATAGTGCCAAGGCCTGGGGTTCATTTAAGTAACTTTCATTGTTGTCTAATTCAAATTTAGCCCAGAACCTTGCCCCATTATAGATAAGCACATTGCCGCAAGCATATAACTACCTTAGGGTGGAGTTAGGTGGACAGATCTGTCCAGTCAACACAGCCTAGGTTCACAACCACCATTCCTTGACAACATCTCCTCTTAAAGTAACACCTATTTTGCTATATAGACCCCTTTGAAAAAAAAAAAAAACAGCTGGATATTGGACTCCTGTATAAAGCAGTTTATTATAATCCTGTTTCTTTGTAGATAAGGTCCTGAATCAGCTTAAATGTCTTAGTCAAAGAGGTCATATTTCACCACAGCTCTGAGCCAACTACATTTAGCCAACTAGTGTTCCAAACTCATCTAATCTTAGAATAAAGGTATCAGGTAACTGAGAATTTCTGTAACAACTATTTCCCACTTCAATCCTATTTAAAAAAAAAAAAAAAAAAGCAATGAAATTGAACAGCAATCCAGCCCAATCTTTTGGTTAAATTTAAGGAGATCATTTCATTTTAAGCACGAGACAAAGTGTGTTTTTACTGAAAGTTTGCAAATGCAGTTTTCTTACCCTCAAACACCATTTTAAAGAGCTGTCCAACACCATGGGCACGCTGGTTTTCTACAGCTAGTTCTAAATAACTCTTTTATCAAGTGGCTGCATTTCTGTGTTCTCCCATCTTGGGGGATGCTAGCGACGTTCTTAGTATTACCTGCAGACCTATTCTGCCCTGGAAAAATGTGACTCATCACACTGGTCCAAAAGGCATAGCCTGGCAAAAAGGACCAGGTGGTGCCTTTAGTTCCAACGTGCGGTTCTTGGAAACTTCCCCTAAATGCCCATGACAATAGTAACCGAAAATAGAAAACAGCTTTGTCCTTTTCAGCTGTGACGCCCTCCTGCGAGGGGCCCCAAGGTCACCCACGTACCCCGACGGCCGTTCCCTGGGGCGACTTCCTCCAGTCGCCACCACGTGTTCCCGGCGGAACGAGCCTGCGCCTCAGCGTGGTGACTCTCGAACCCGCGGCCTAGGACCGGCCTGCGAAGGCCCGCAGGGCCCGAGGGGCGCAGGGTACAGCGGCTCGCCACCCACCGCGCTGCACCTGCAACCCGCGCTCTGCAGCCCCGGCTCCGCGACACCCCGCCGCCTCCCCGCCTGCCCTGCACCGGCCCTGGCGTCTTGCTCTAGCCCGCCCGCCACGCGAGGAACACGATGGGCCGAGCCACTGACAAGGGAGTCACTCACTAAGAAGCGCCTCCTCCGTCCGCAATGCAGCAGCTCTCGCTCCGCACGCCTTCTGAACGGAGCGCTGCCTCCCACCCGAAGCTTATACTCAGGCCCCGCCCCCGGCCGGCCCCCTGGGCTTACGTCACTTCCTGCTGCACGTACACCTACGGAGGTGCTCTAGCAGGACCGCTGTAGGCGAGGTGCGCGCGCAGCTAGTGCGTGCGCGGAGTAGGCTAGAAAAGGCGCCAAAGCGGCAGGTGTCGGGAGAGCGCGTGCGATTGGCTGTGGCTTTCTTTCTCCACCGCACCCCTCCCCCGCGGTGTCTTTGTAGTTGGCCTGTCGCCCTCCGCCTAACCTTGACCGACACCCAACCCTGCCGTGCAAGTTCAGAAGTATCAGCTTTTTTACTCTAAAATATTCCTGCCTACGGGCTTAGGTCTCTACTAAAACCATATCCTAAAGACGAGTTTTTGCAGCTCAGAAATGCCCTAAAAGGAAAACTTTAAAGCAACAATGCAAATCTGTTTTTTTTATTTTAACAAGCAGCGCTTGAGCCAAGCAAAGAGCTTCTAGTGCTTAAACCAAAGACTTAACTAGGGTGATAAAGTTGTAGATTAACTTGCATGTTTATCGCCATTATTGCTTTTGGAGGGTTGTTGCAATGCATAGCAAATAAAAGTATTTCTGTTAAAACTGCAAACGTTCACACCCTTTTCTTCCTATCTGTACTTTATACTGTCCAGTCTGAGGTAAATTTACAAGTAACTACTACAAAGAGAGTTATCTTAGACCACAAAAGGACTACAGATAAAGCACTCCCCGATGGAGCCCTTAGGGACCCTGGAAATGTCTTTTAAATTACTAATCTACTACCCAGCCACCAATTGGCTTTTGGCTTATTTGCTCTAAAATTCAGCAAGTACTTGGGATTTACTAACTGCTGGTCCCTTTACACCCTACTGTGTACAAATTGTACTACTCCAGAAAAAATATATAAAGCCAGAGCACATTGGCAGATAGACATGGGATAGCCGTTGAGTTGAGAGATCTCTGAAATTCAGACCATAAGCAGGTCCTGGTGGCACTCACCTTAATTCCAGTGAAAGGCAGAGGCAGGTACATCTCTTAGTTTGAGGCCAGCCTGGTCTACAGAGTGAGTTCCTGGACGGCCAGGGCTACACAGAAAAACCCTGACTAAAAACAAAACAAAAAACAAAGGAGGAGGAAGAAAAGGGGTATGGGGAAGATGAAGGGGAGGAAGAGGACATTGGGGAAGAGGAGGAAGAAGAAAGGGAGGGAAAGAAGGGGGAGGAAGAAGAAGAAAAAGAAGAAACAATGATTTCAGGCAATAGACTGAGCCCCTGTAGGTGAAGCACAGAAACACGCAGCAGTGTGTGGTGCCCCAAATCTCCAATGCATAGCTCAGAATTTGAAGCAGAAAGATGGGTGACTTCGAGGTGAGCTTGGGCTGTACAGCAAGGACCTCCATCTCAAAAAAACAAATCAAAACAAACAAAAACAATGATGGTCTTCCTTTCTGCTTCACTTAAATTTTTCATTCTTTCTTTTTTTGGTTTTTTGGGTTTGGTTTTTTTCGAGACAGGGTTTCTCTGCATAGCCCTGGCTGTCCTGGAACTCACTCTGTAGACCAGGCTGGCCTCGAACTCAGAAATTCGCCTGCCTCTGCCTCCCCGAGTGCTGGGATTATAGTCGTGCGCCACCACCGGCCGGCTTTCCATTCTATTTTTAGTGTGAGTGTGTGGTTATGAACTGTTCATGAAGTCAGAGGACAATGCTCGGAGTTGGTTTCCTCCCGTCTTTGTGCAGCCTGAGGATCAAATGTAGGTAAATTACCACACTGAACTATCTCATGGAAAAAAGATTTTTCTGCTTAAAGACTGGGTCTCATGTAGCCCATGCTGGTCTTGAACAAGCCTGTGCTACTCCACCCAGGATGCTGAAGAAGGAGTGAGCCAGGGGCATCCTGGGTGGCAAGCGTGCTACCAACTGAGATGCACCAAGCAGGAGGCGGGGAGCAATTGAATACTATAATTGAATACTATTTGTTTCTAAGGAATTACAAATAATGGTTTTATACTAACAGAAACAATAAAGTTAACACCAATTTTTTTCTTTTCATGCATTATCGAGTGGTAATGGACTCGATATGATCAAATCTCCCCTAATGGCTTTTACGGGGAAGTTTGCAGGCTTCCCCTCCTCTGTAACCTCAAGAAAATGAATGGGAATGTGTCTTCCTTTGTTGCAGGGCCTGTATATAACAGCATAGAAAAGAAACCATTTCTTTTGCCTCCTATTCAATACAGTCACCTGTTTTGTCACGGATTGTCATTTCTTATCACCATGACAAACAAAGTGGGAGTTTTTCTCTCCCACTTCAAGAAGCTCAGTAGCTTGCAGGGTTGAAATGAAACATGTTTTATTAGCTTTTAATTCCATCTCCATGAGCCTAGTCTACATAGTGAATTCCAGGACAGTCAGAGCCACATAGTGAGACCGTGTCGTGGGGGTGGGGGTGGGGCACAGTGGAACACGGTTTGGATAACTCTTATTTAAACTATGCATTTTCAGAAGTCAGTCTTCCACAAACTGCTTTACAAAATAAAAACCAACAAAAGGATTCTTTTTTATTTTTTGTTTGTTTTTTTTCAAGACAGGGTTTCTCTGTGTAGCCCTGGCTGTCCCAGAACTTACTCTGAAGACCAGGCTGGCCTCAAACTCACAGAGATCTTCCTGCCTCTGCCTCCCAAGTGCTGGGATTAAAGGCATGTGACACCCCTGCCCAGCTTGAAAAGGATTCTTACAGTTCCACAAAAAGGAGCACATATACCAGAATTCCTACAAAACTTAACAAACCAGACTGGGTGGTTCACACCTTTAACGGAAGCACAATGGAGGAAGAGGTAGACAGATCACTGTGAGCCAATGTCCTGGAACTTACTCTGTAGACCAAGCTGACCTCCATCTAAGAGATCCTCTGCCTTCCCCAGGCTGGGATTAAAGGCTTGTGCTGCCACTGCCAGGCTAAGACTCTCTTCTTAAAAAAAAAAAAAAAGGTTGGGCAGGCAGTGGTGTCACATGTCACATGCCTTTAGTCCCAGCACTTGGGAGGTAGAGGCAGGAAGATCTCTGTGAGTTTGAGGCCAGCCTGGTCTACAGAGTGAGTTCCAGGACATCCTGGGCTACACAGAGGAACCCTGTCTCCAGAATCCAGAAGTGTCTATAATACAAATGTGTGTAGAAATGTGCATGTGTATAGAAATATGTGTGGTGTATGCTCGAGTGTGTTTTCATGTGTGCGTCTATTTGCACATGCACATGTGTGCATAGGGGTGAGAAGGGCAGGGATTATCCACTTGATTTCCTGTCAAACCTGGAGCTCAGTCTTTCCAATAGTCTAGCTAGCCACTCTGCCTTGGGAAGTCTATCTCTGCCCCCCAAGCACTGGGATTACAGATGGGTCACCACGTCTCACCCAGCTTTTACGTAGGTTCTAGGGATCCGAACTCCAGTTTTGACGTCTGAATGGACAAGAGCCTTATTCACTGAGCCGTCTCCCCAGCCCTCTGGCTTCTGTCTAACTGTACCTCATTCCTACACCCCTTCCACTTTCTCTTCCCAGACTTAAGTGACCAACACTCTGCTCCCGACCTCCATCCCTGCTCTTGCAAATGATAACATTCCTTTTTGCTGTTGTTGTTTTATTTTTTTGAAACTGGGTCTTTCAGGTAGCCCTGGCTATTCTGGAATTCCCTATGTAGAACAGGCTGGCCTTGAACTCAGAGATGTTCATGTCTCTGCTTCTGAGTGGAAGGAGTAAAGGTGTCTACCACCAAGCCTGGCACTCCATTTTCCACACCCAACGCTCGCATTTGCTTGCTCTTTAAGTACATATTCTGCTGCATGTCTTTTCAGTGCTAAAGCCTCCCCCCACCCCATTCTTTACATGTCTTTCCCTGTCATACAGCATTACCCAATACATAATAACATTGTTACCTTGGTCAACACAAAACACAGCTCTGGGAGTCCCTAATTGTCCCAAATAACACATTCCTAGGAAAACAATTCCGTGAGGATTTTTGTTTGCTTGTTTGGTTGGTTTCTCTTTGGTTTTCAAGACAGGTTTTTTCTTTTGTAGCCCTGACTGTCTTGGAACTCATTCTTTAGACCTGGCTGGCCTTGAACTCAGAAATCCGCCTGCATCTGCCTCCCAGCAAGATATTTTAAGAAAATATAAGAGCAAGGGGTCCTAGTGTGATCTCTCACAATAATCTCAAGTTCCAGGCCAGCCTAGGTTACACAGGGAATTCAAAGCCAATCTGGGACACATAAGCCTCTAGAAAGGACTTTGAATGTTTTTACAATAAGGACAAAATTAAGGTTTAAGGACACCAGTTTAGATTAATTTAAATGTTGCACGCTGTGTAAATGAGATTGATTTAAACATTACACACTGTGTAAATGCATCTCGAGGTACACTTCTTAATGTTTTCATGTATGGGTTAAATATAAAGTAAAAAAAAAGCATATAAATGTTGAATAGGAACAAAAATAAAAGCAAGATATAGTCTGTGACAACTAAATGTACCAATTGAAAGGACTACAGTAGCCGGGTGGTGTTGGCACATGCCTGTAATCCCAGCACTCTGGGAGGCAGAGGCAGGCAGATTTCTGAGTTCGAGGCCAGCCTGGTCTACAGGGTGAGTTCCAGGACAACCAGGGCTACGCAGAGAAATCCTGTCTCGAAAAAACCAAATCCAAAACAAAACAAAAACAAAAATAAAAACAAAAAAAAAAAAAAGAAAGAAAGGACTACAGTGTCTTCGTGGAGGGACACATATGATTCTAACTTGTTCCAAATTATGACTTAGATTCTAATTAATATGCGTGTGTGTGTGTGTGTGTGTGTGTGTGTGTGTGGTACAAAAGGAAGCCAGAAAGGGGGTGTATTTGTTTATTTATTTTTGCTGTGGGTTTTTTTGGTTTTGGTTTTGTTTTGTTTTGGTTGGTTTGGTTTTTTGGATTTGTTTTTTTGTCCGAGACAGGGTTTCTCTGTATAGCCCTGGCTGTTTGAGAAACACTGAGGTGACCCTACTACTGATTTGGGCCACACATAGTACTCCATAAGGAACATTTACTGAGTGGACAGACAAATGCTATTTTTGTTTGTTTGTCTTTTGACCGGGTTGGGAAGAGTTGAGACAGGGTCTCACTATGTAGCCCTGGCTGTCTTGGAACTCACTCTGTAGACCAGGCTGGCCTTGAACTCAGAAATCCGCCTGCCTCTGCCTCCCAGAGTGCTGGGATTACAGGCGTGCGCCACCACCGGCCAGCATTGCTGTTGTTTTAAGACAGGGTCTCTGTTTCTCTACAGCCCTGGCTATCCTGGAATATGTAGCTATGTAGACCCAGCTTGCCCAGCTTGCTAGAGATCCTCCTGCCTCTGATTCTGATGATGAGATTAATGGTGAGCACCACTGTTGTCTGCTAGCATGAAAGCAAAACTGAATGAAAATACTTTCTCCTCTTCAGCCCCATCTTTAAAAGAGAACCTTCACTGTTTGCCCTACAAGAGCCAAGTCATAGTACATACCTCACCAGAGCTACAGACTGGGCAAAACAATAAGGTTGGGTAGGGAAGGCCCTGGGAACTCAGGTCAGCAAGGTGATTGGCACGAGGAGGGGAAAGGCTCTTGTTTTTATCAGTCTGTTGTTTTATGGTTGTTTGGTTTGTTGGGGTTTTTTTTTTTTGTTTGTTTGTTTACTTTGATTGGATGTTTTAGTTTTTGAGACAGGATCTCTCAAAGAAATCTCTGAAACTCACAGAAATCCACCAGCCTCTTCACAAATGCTAGGATTGAAGGTGTGTGCTACCATAGCCCAGAACTAATCTGTTTATGTTGTGTATGTTTTATGACATTTAAAAAAAAATACCAGGCTGAGTGTGACAGTACACGCCTTTAATCCCAGCACCAAGAGGCAGAGGAAGGCCCATCACCATGAGTTCAAGGCCAGCCTGGTCTACATAGTGAATTCCAGAACAACCATGGCTACATAGTGAGACCCTGTCTCAACTCTTTCCTACCCTGTCAAAAGACAAACAAACAAAAATAGCATTTGTCTGTCCACTTAGTAAATGTTCCTTATGAAGTACTATGTGTGGCCCAAATCAGTAGTAGGGTCACCTCAGTGTTTCTCAAACATTTTAAACTATGCCTCAAGGAAAAATGTTCACCTTCCACCATGTGTGTGTGCATTTGCATGTGAGTATGTATGTGTGTGTGTGTGTGTGTGTGTATGTATGTGTGTATGTGTGTGTGTGTAGTGTACAGGGGCACACAGGAAACAGAAATGAAAGTTTCATGACAGTACTCCTACTACATACATATATACTGAAGTTTTCTAATCTCTTCATGATCAGGATTATAAAAATGCTGACTTTGACCCATTCCATTGATTTCCTGCCAGGTAGGACGGCCTGTCTGTGAAGACATCAGGAGGTGCCCCCCAGGCCTTCTTTCTCAGGCCCAAGCCTTCAAAGGGAGCAGAATAAACAGCTTGCTCAAAGTTAAGGTTTCTCTCTGGTCCTTTGCCCGTTGTTTCAACTCTCTGGCACCCTGCACTTGAACAAATAATGACTTAGGGTTTCGCACCGCCGGGAGGCTGAGGCAGAAAGCAGACACAGGAAGTCTTTTCAAAGGCTCTCAAGCGGTAACGCACACTGTGACTGGTTAAGGCATAGTAGGTCTTCCTAGAGACTCTAAACCTCCCTAACCCACAGGGAGTTGTGACCACAGTGCCTGTTTTTCTTTTCCATGGAATTGAAGTCCAGGGAAATAACTTTAGATCCAGACTCACAAAATCAAAATGTGGAACTCCACTGTGTAGGAGCAGGATGGAGTCCAAGGACTGGCAGTCGGATTGGCTTATAACATTCTTTTTCTTTTTTCTTTTTTGTCGGGTTTTTTTTGAGACAGGGTTCCTCTATGTGGCCCTGGCTGTCCTGGAACATACTTCACTGACCAGGCTGGTGTCAAACTCAGGGACCTGCCTCCCTCTGCCTCCCAAGCACTGCCCAGCTTTTAAAAATTATTTATTGTGTTTTATGCTGCATAGACGTTTTGCCTGCATGTATGTCTAGGTACCACTTGCATGCCTGGTACCCAAGAAGGCTAGACAAGGGTATCTGAAATTATCACATGGTTGTTAGCCTTCATGAGGGTGCTGAATCGAACCTGGGATCTCTTGAAGGACAGTGTTCTTAACCCCTAAACCTTCTCTCTCTAGAGCCCCCTCCTTTTTTTTTTTTTTTTTTTTTTTTTGGTTTTGGAGATAAGGTTTCTCTGATTATCTCTGGCTGTCCTAGAACTTTCTCTGTAGACCAGGCTAACCTTGAATTCACAAAGATCCACCTGCCTCTGCCTCCCAAGTGCTAGGATTAAAAGCGTGTGCCACGACCACCCAGGACATCAGCTCACATCCGTAATGGTGATAGTGTTTCCTGGTTCCCCCTTTTCCCCCTTTCGACACTTACTTGGAACAGTTCTGACTTGGAACTCTGCTGATGACTACATTATGGTCTTGTTTCTCCAGGGCAAAACAAAAACTCATGCAAAAAGATAGAGCAGAGGCAATACCTAGGCTAGGCTGACAGGAAGGAGTTTGCCCCACTTTATAGCAAAAGGCCAAGGTTATTAAGATGGAGGAAAGGAAGGTGATTAGTTTTTAACTAATTATGAGGATATTTATACCAACTAATATAATGATGTGAAAATATAGGACATGACATTTAGCTGTGCTTGGGCAAGATAGAACTAACTTCATGGTAGAATTTTCAGTTTGGAAACAACTTTAACTCACGTGTTCACTCTGGCCTTATAAAATTGCTCAATAAATGAAGGCTGAATTTTTTGTTTGTTTGTTGTTAATTTTTCCAGACAGGGTTTCTCTGTGTAGCCCTGGCTGTCCTGGAACTCACTCTGTAGACCAGGCTGGCCTTGAACTCAGAAATCCACTTGCCTCTGCCTCCCAAGTGCTGGGTTAAAGGCATGCACCACCACTGCTTGGCAAAGGCTGAATTATTAAAATCCCACTACTTTAATCAAACAAGTGGCTAGTTTCTCTCTTACTTTCCCAATGGGACTAAATCTGTAATTTCTCATGCAACAATTCCTCTCAGAATCTTGGGTAGCTTGGACTATGTTGCTTAGATATGAAGTAAGGTATTGTTGTAGGGGAACTACACAGCCTCCCCTGACCCCACAAAGGGGTTCATGTGTTGGAGGTCTGGTACCCAGCTGATTGACAGGAGCATAGACAGTAAGTGTGTGAATCTATTCACGTGTTCAAAGCTGAACCCGATATTAGGAAGTGAGGCTATTTAGAGGAAGGTCAGGAGGGGTAACTCTGCTTTCTGACCACCATAAGGTGACCAAAACTAGAATTTTGCCAAGTACTCACTAATGTCAATAGCATTTCACATTTCCTCTTTTCCACCGCATAGTACAATCTCCAGACTTTGCTAAAGCTTAATATACTGCATGTATGCAGAATGTCTGCTGCAGCTCACCACTGCTCCATTCCAGCCAGAACTGGAGGAATGGGATCAAGACATGTGGCACAAGCTTGCAATTCTAGCATTAGAGAAGGATCAAGTTATGGCCTGCCTGGCCTACATCCTGAGATCAAGGTCAGTATTAGGACAATACAGCAAGTAAAAATAAAGATAAAATTAATTTTTGCTGGGTGTGGTGTCAGACACCTTTAATCCCAGAATGGAAGAGGCAGAGGCAGACAGATCGCTATAGTTGGAGGTTACCCTGGTTACAAAGTGTGACCCCCTTGCTCTTTATGACAGCAAAAATGAAATAAAAACATTTAGAAAATGATAGAGGGTGGAAGGGGGGGTGGCGCTGTGGTTGGGAGCACATGCTGATTTTCTAGAAGACCTCCATTTGATCAGGTGGCTCACAGTGCCTGTGGCTTCAGCTCCAGTGACCCGAATCCTCTTATGGCTCTGCTGACACTGTAATCACATGCATCTACACACCTCAGCATATATATGTATACGTATATATTATATATCATAAGGCTTTAAACCTACCAGTTCATGTAGCCCTCATCACGAGCCTTAGAATTTAAAACTGAGAAGATTGCTCAGACATGGGTTTGAGGCAATAGAAAGCCTTTATTTTCCTGCCAGTTACTATTCAGGATCCCGGTGCAGCAGTGAGTCTTTCTCACGGTGAGCTTTTAAGCACAAAAACTACGTTCTGGGCTGACATACTTCAGTTAACAAGAACAGTTAGCCAGAAGCAGAGCTACAGAAGCTAAAAAGCAAGGTTAGTACATTTAGAGACGTTCCCAGAACTGTGTGGACTTTGATGGATTAGGCTTTTGTTTTATTTTAGCAGGTGGTACTGTCTATGTGCTGAATTTTACGGCTTGAGAGGTACTTCCATCATGGAGTCAGATGTGCTAAGGTCTGGGGACCTTCTAAGGTCTGGCACCCTGTTACAATATTACCATCATTTCCCAGATGTGGCAACTGCCATTATACAGACGTTGAACATTTTGCCTAAAGTAAACCAGAATTCAGACCTAGGCCACCTAGCTTCTGAAACTCTGCAGACTGACTCCTTACAGACCCAGTCACAATCTAGACTTCGGCACCTCATACTTTGTCCCCAGTTACAGAGCTGCAGGACCAACTTGAGTGGGACAATTTGAGAGGATTCAATACCTATGAGATCCGAGATCCATTTTATTAAACCCCAGATTCAATTTCAAAATCTGCATTCATATTTATAATGAGAGGCAACGCCAGCCAATTCTAAGAAGCTCAACTTTGCAGTGTGACTTTGCAGATGGTTCACTGACAGTCTCGGTGCAAGCCTATTCCTGCTTCCTGACAGCTTCATGTTTCCAGAATCCATACCTGCCTGTGCTGAGAACTGAGCTAAAAGAGCTGTGTTAATTTTGTTTTGAAAATGTCAAGTTGGCTTTTCACATTCTTACCTTCCTTCTTCTGACATGAAGGCCTTCCTCTAATTGAATTTCCCTTCCTCCATAATTGAAATCTCATGTCCTAAAACTTTAGATGAACTATGTATCATATGGTCAAACCTTGACTAAGTTGAAAGTTGTTTGTTTGTTTTAGATGAAGAAGAGTCCTTTGAAAGCTGGTTGGTGGCTGTTTGTGTCTCTATGTTTATGCCTCAGATCCTAGCACCTGGGAGGCATAGGCATGTTGGTCCTAAGTCTCTGAATGAGAACAGCCTAGTCTACAAGCAAGTTCCAGGACAGCCAGAGCTACACAGCCTTTAATCCCAGCACTTGGGAGGCAGAGGCAAGTGGATTTCTGAGTTCAAGGCCAGCCTGGTCTACAGAGTGAGTTCCAGGAGAGCCGGGGCTACCCAGAGAAACCCTGTCTCAAAAAAAAAAAAAAAAAGAAAGAAAGAAAAGAAAAGAAAAAAAAGAAAGAAAGAAAGAAAGGAAGGAAGAAAGCAAGAAAAGTTGTAACTGTTGATATAATTGAAGAAAATGAACAACTATGTAAAGAAGTTACTTGGCTCAGCAGGATATCTCAGTAGATAAAGGAACCTGCTGTCAATCCTTATTATCTGAGTTCGATTAAAATTATTATATTAAAAGGAAGAAGAAGAAGGAAGAGGAGGAGGAGGAGGAGGAGGAGGAGGAGGAGGAGGAGGAGGAGGAGAAGGAGAAGGAGAAGAAGAAGAAGAAGAAGAAGAAGAAGAAGAAGAAGAAGAAGAAGAAGAAGAAGAAGAAGAAGAAGAAGAAGAAGAAGAAGAAGAAGAAGAAAGAAGACAAAAGTCTCAAGTAAGCAAATTCAATATGCAGGAAAAATACCGAATCATCAGAAAGTTTTTGGTTTCCTTGGCTTAATACACACAGTAGACAAAATTTCCCTCTGTTTAGTAACCAGTTCTGCCCAAAGTTTCATTTCCACATGGACATGTGGTCAAGGAGGCACATTTTTGGTGGTCACATCTGGGAGGGCTGGCCTCCCTTCCTTTGGGCCATGTCAAGCACGTCCTAAATGCCAGAAGAGTTGTAGTCCATGCCTGGGGTTCAGGCCTCAGAATCACCTCACCTTAACAGAGTCCCTAAACTCTTCAGGTTCAGAGCTGGTACTTTTGTTTCTGTCCTCTTATTTGGCCTCGGGAATTGTACCCATTTTGTGGATGAAGATGACAAAATATTTGGCTACAAGTGTCACCACTTTTAATAGCAGAGCCCAACGTTAAGATTCTTTAATGTCTCACACCCTCATACCGGCATAAATGCAGGCAAAACACCAATGCACAAAAATAAAAGATAAGTCATCCTTAAAGATAAATAAGTAAACAAATAAGTAAACAAATAGATTAAATAAGTAAATGATTACTGCTTCAGAGTCCAGTGACGTGGCACAAACCTTTAATCCTGGGAAAGCACAGGCACATCTCTGTGAGTTCAAGGCTGGCTTGGTTTACAGGGCTACAGAGTAAGGGCATGTCTGTCTTTAACACACACACACACACAACCGCACACTGTTTTCAGTGAGGAACTGGAGCATTTGAAGAGGACCTTTGGCTTCTGTAATAAAGTCAACTCCAGGAGTTCATGGTGATCAGTGACAGCAGCAAGGGCTGGAGAGAGGGCTTCTGGGAAAGGAGCCCATCTTGCTGAGCCCCACCCCGGCTTCACACCAGGTGAGTCATAGCCACTGTGGCTAAGATGAAGATCTCACCCTGACATTACAGCAGCAGACTTCCCTGCAGTAGTGAGGGTGAAAGTGACTTTCTACAAGAAGCCTTGATTCTAGCTCGGTATTTCTTAAATGCTAACGTGCATGTAAGGCCGGCCCTTTTAAAAATGCAGATTCTGCTTTAGAAGGACACGGTAGTGGGGAATGACTTTGCATTTCTAACAAGCTCAGTGGGGCCTGGGCTGCTGAGCTGCAGAGCAGAGCTGTGTGGGAGGAAATCACATTAGCTCTGTCTCTATCCTCCTTACAGACAGGGCAAGCTGTGTGGCCGCTGGCGTGATATCTGCCTGGTAGCTTTTTACCCCCCAGCTATGTGGCCTATTAGTCTAAATTTTTTTTGATGACACTGATGATTCTTGAGGCTATCCCACCCAAAGTTAAATAAAACCGCCTCAAGACCATTCAGTACCTTTGCTGGGAGTCAAAAATTACCCAGCAACCCACCTGTCCTAATTCTTGTCACTAGATCCTATTCTGAAGAACATGCTGGTTCTCTTGCTTGGTACAAACTAATGAAGTGGCCTTGTAAATCAGTGTTCTGTGCCCTTGGGTAGCAGATTACTTGATAACCCTGAATGAACTAATAAAATGGAGTTTCTGAAACTATAAGCCAGAGAAATAGCCCTTGAAGTCCACCAAGCGTCCTGGCAAGGGCTGCGGGCTAGCCAATCCTCACGGCTCTGCTCTGGGACTCTCCTGTAGATGGAGTAGGACTTTTCTAAAGCAAATACTATTAATGTCACAATTGCAAACAAACAAATCCCACTAGGAAACAGACACAAAAATTACTATTTTCCCTAGCTTCCCTCATGCTGCCACTTCTATAGCCACAAGACATGAAGTGACAGGTCCTGAAGTGTAAATTTAGGGAACCTTGATTGGGAGTTTGGCTAAAGTTCTGTTGAGTGTGGCAATAGACTCGGCCCACTTCCCCCTTCCCACTTGTCTGATCCCAGGCAAGCTCACGCAGGCAGGGAGGGTGGGTGCTGGAACTTAGCATCAATCAACTCTTGCCTAGGACAGACTCTAAGATCTTCTGTCATGGGTGTTTCTAATCAGGATGTTTCTGACCCACCCAGGACTTTCTCAAGAACTGTACATGTAGATACCACTCCAGCCTATCTGAATATCTCTGAGCAGTTAGTTTCTGGGGGGTGCAGCCTTGGCCCTGGCCTGTTTCTCTCTAGATGGTTGGTACAGTCACTGGGCTGGGTACAAATCTGTCTTGAGGCCTGAGCAGCAGAGACCACCTATCCAGTGCCAGAGACTGTAGCGCCTCATCATGTACCTAAGCCTGAACTTGCACTGGGGCCATCTGTCTGGCCCCTGCTTCCTGTCTCAGGGATGCCTCTGATTTTCCACTTGTTCACAAAATAGATTCTATTACGAAATTTGGCTGTGCCTTCATTGTCCCTTCATAGCTTATATCCCCGTTTTTCTCCTCTTCTTCACTGGTGCTTTGAAAAAATATCAGGTATCTGCTGTGCAGCAGGCCATGTTGAACCTAAGTAATAAAGAATTTCTCCAGTGTAACCTTTGAGTTCTCTCTGACAATGGTTCCTACAGGGGAGAGGTCTTTTCAAAGTGCACCTTTCTTGTCCGGCAGTAGACGCATTTGGAATATTAAGAGCAGCATTCTTGTTTCGTGATTAGATGTCATAGACAAATGGACAGCATAGAAGGTCCATTAGAATCTTCTATAATTACCCATTTTCAAGAGCTTTCGTAGAAATAAACTAGCTCTGAGGTGTGCAAATACCAAGCATTACCTAAAGGTCAGATACTATACACACTCCCATTCAGATCTCTGTGATAGTCATAGGGTTTTCTCTCTCTCTCTCTCTCTCTCTCTCTCTCTCTCTTTCTCTCTCTCTCTCCCCTCACTGTGTAAGTGTATTTATGTGTTTTCTCTAAATTTCAGAGCCTTATTCTCAGGTGCCTAGGTGACCCTCTCCAATTCAACCCACAAAAAAAAAAAAAAAAAAAAAAAAAAAAAAAGCCCAAGCCGGGCGTGGTGGCACACGCCTTTAATCCCAGCACTTGGGAGGCAGAGGCAGGCGGATTTCTGAGTTCAAGGCCAGGCTGGTCTACAGAGTGAGTTCCAGAACAGCCAGAGCTATAGAGAGAAACCCTGTCTCAACAAACAAACAAACAAACAAACAAAACAACAACAACAAAACAGTCCATCATCTATTCATCCCATAGAGAGAGAATAAGAGCACTACCACAAATTTGAGCCAAATCTGAAGTAGGCTTTAATTAAACACTGCCAGGAGAATGAGCTCTGGCCGGGACCACTCTGGGGCTCTCAGAAAATGGCCATGAGGTCGGGCGGTGGTGGTGCACACCTGTAATCCCAGCACTCTGGGAGGCAGAGGCAGGCAGATTTCTAAGTTCAAGGCCAGCCTGGTCTACAGAGTGAGTTCCAGGACAGCCAGGGCTACACAGAGAAACCCTGCCTTGAAACAAACAAACAAAGAAACAAACAGAAAGAAAGAAAGAAAGAAAGAAAGAAAGAAAGAAAGAAAGAAAGAAAGAAAGAAAGAAAGAAAGAAAGAAAGAAAGAAAGAAAGAAAAAGAAAAAGAAAAAGAAAGAAAATGGCCATGGGTTTTGTAGAGACTTAAAAGTGCAAACCATTTCACCGCATTTCACCGCATTTCTCATCGGGTCCAGTCAGGGGAAAGCATATCTCCTGATGCACTTCCTGTGCACGTACCTCCTGCCCACATGCAATCAAGCCTATCCAGTATCCAGAGCAGATGGCCAAACAAGCACTGGACAAATGAACAGAACCTCAACTGCTTTAACTGCAGACAGAACTCTACACCTGCAAGGAATATTGTTCCTGCGTTGGTCTCCCGTTAACCTGCAAGATTAACGCAATGTTCTTCTTCCTAATCCCCGAGGTTGATGCTCCTGCAACCTGTGCCCTCTGCTTTCATGCTTTGCAGATTCAGGGAACAGCCTTTACAGTCCTGGGGCCTCTCCCCATAGCCATCTCTAGGTTTTCAATACATGTTTCTGAAATGGAGCTTCTAAGGCCTGAGCTCAAGCCAAACAAGCTCTCTGGGAAGTCACTTCTTCAGACCAGAAGCTCTGAAGGAAGAGACTTTGGAGGCTGCTGGTGTTTAACATCCAACCCAGAGTCTCTTGGCAAGAGTTCCAACTTTCCACAAGGAAATGAAACATTTACACATCCTGTTTTGATTCTTCAGCTACTTCTTGAGAAGTGTGAGGACATTGGTTTGGCCTGGCCTGTGTGTGTGATGGATTCACTCTGCAGGACAGGATTCCAGGCTGTGCTCTGAGGAGGAGGCTGAGGCAGGCTGTGAGGACTTCAGCATCCACCCTCAACTCTCACCACCCCCCCCCCACCCCCGCAGTCATGAAGGTATTCGAGGCAGCTATGAGACCAAAGGAGTCCAGCTTGTGAGCTCATTTTAAGTTGTCTAATTGCCTTAGAGATACTGATCTGGGCATATCTTGTGCCCTGAAGACTTGCTTAACTCTACCAGTGAAATGGAAAGAATCCGATCTCCTGCAAGTTTGAGCAGGGTCACTGAGTCAGGTGATAGCATACATGCAGCTCTGAAACTTGGAAGACTTCAAACATGTCAGAGAGCGTTGTTGCGGGGGGGGGGGGGGGGGTCAAAAATGAGGCCAGAGTGACTTTGAAGCTAACCATGATATTTTCTGCTCAAGCCTCTTGTTTCCAGCTCCCATCCTGGTCACACTGTGTGAACCCTGCCTCCACTCCTGACTTCCTGGCCTCACTCCTCCTGTCCACCTTCTCCATCTGACTCATGGTGATGTCTCCTTGAAGATCAATATGGCCGCCATCTATCCTTCCCTTCTTCCCCAATGCTTCTTCAGACTCGACCCTTCACTGGCCATGACGCCCCAAACATCTCTCTTCATCTTGTCTTGATGCCTGTCAGTTGCCGGGACCCCCTTCACGCCAGAAACAGCAGTGCCATATTTATTTGCTCCCATCACATCCTATCCTGTTCTATCTTAAGAGTCATCTCCAAGTGAAATGTGAAATTGGCGGGCCTGGTGGTGGTGGTGCATGCCTTTAGTCCAGTACTTGGGAAGCAGAGGCAACAGATCTCTGAGTTCCAGGCCAGCCTGGTTTAAAGCGTGAGCTCTAGGATATCCAGAGCTACACAGAAAAACCCTGGCTGGAAAAAACAAAAACAAAAACAAAAACAAAAACAACACAAATTAAAATAAAATGAAAAGAAATTTGAAAATTAGGAAGAGATTATTGTGTCCTGTGTCACTTTGACTGAAATGTCTGCTTTACTAGAAGCAACCGTGTCAGAAAAGATAACTCTTATTCTTTCTTTTTGTTTCAGTTTCTCTTTTGAGACAGGGTCTCTCTGTATAGTCCTGGAACTTGCTCTGTAGACTAGGTTGGCCTCAGATCAAACTCGGAGAACTGCCTGCCTCTGCTTCCTGAGCACTGGGATTGAACACGCACCCAGCAATAACTCATTTTCTATGAAATGCATCTTTATGGCCGTCTGGCTGGTACTGCGTCTGGACTTTAGGAAGGGGTACATTTGCATGGCTTGGGAGAAGGTACCATCGAAAAGTTATTATTATGGATTTAGTGAAGAAAGACTCCTTCCTCCACACAACAGCGGTCCTGAACAGCTAGCAGAAGGGAATGAGTGTCTTTGGATTTAATTTCAGTGCTGCTTGCTGTTTATAAAATTAAGGGTCCATATCCCTTGTCCAGCCACGCCTTCACTGTCCTGCAGTTTCCCATAACCTTAGATCCATTAGTACCAGAAAGAGTGAGGTTCACAGGGCCTCGTGAACTTAGATTCAGGAATTAGCTGAAAAGTCGTGCTAGGTTGCTTTCTTTCTGTTGCTGTGATAAACACCATGACCAAAAGCAACCTGGGGAGGAAAGGGTTTATTTCATCTTAGATCTCCTAGGAGGCAATCGAGTTAAAGTACTGTTTTTCTGTTTCTTTTTCTTGAATATTTTCTTTATTTACATTTCACATGTTTTCCTCTTTCCAGGTTTCGCCTCTGGAACCCTCTTATCCCATCACCCCACCCTTGCCTCAATGAGGGTGCACCCCACCCACCCACCCACCCACCCACTCAGTCATTCCCCTATACTGGGTCATCGAACACCCTCAGGACCAAGGGCCTCTGCTCTCACTGATGCCCAACAAGGCCATCCTCTGCCACATATGTGGCCAGAGCCATGGGTCCCTCTATGTGTATTCTTAGGTTGGTGATCCAGTCCCCTGGAGCTCTGGGTGTGTGTGTGTGGGGGGGGGCTGCCCTGTTGACACTGTTGTTCCCTTCATGGGGCTGAAATCCCCCCCCCAGCTTCTTCTTCAGTCCAGTCTCCAACTCCTCCAATGGGACACCCCATCCCCATCCCCACCCCCACCCCTGCTCAGTCCAATGGTCGTCTGTGAGCATCTGCCTTTGTATTTGTCAGGCTCTGGCAGAGCCTCTCAGGAGACAGCCATATCAGGCTTCCCTCAGCAAGCTCTTCCCGGCCTCCACAATATCAAATTAAAATATTAATGGATTTAAAAATGTAGTGCACAGCTAGAGAGATGGCTAAGTGGTTAAGAGAACTTGCTGCTCTTCCAGAGGACTCGAGGTCAGTTCGTAGTGCCCATATCAGGCAGCTCACAGCCACCTGTAACTCCAGCTCTAGGGGATCCAGTCTCCAGAAGTACCTGCACACACGGTGCACACACCCTGCTGTGCTGGGTGTCCGGTTGCACACCAAGCTGGACTGGAGGGAGGGAAGTTTAACTGGGTACTGTTAGGTACAGTGCAGGATCTCAGCCAGTGATGAGTACACAGGCAGTGAACACACTGGATCGTTTATTGGGGGAAAAGGTGTATTTATGGCCCTGGGGAGGTAGCCAGGGTCTCTGGGGCAAGGTTTGTGTGGTCCTGTACTATTGGCCAGGGGAGGGGTGTTGGAAGATGCTTCATCTACAGACTTGGGGGCTGTAAGGGTGGGGAACCTTAGAAGGTCAAACCAGGAGTGAAGCGTGAATTGTGAATTGTCAGGGTAATAAATTCTTACTATGGTTGATCGGGGTGGGGAGCCAGCTTTATGGTGCCAGGTTAGGAAGAGGGAGGTAGCCAACTCCTGCCATCCTCATGTTTGAGGAGTTAAAACTCCTTCAATCCTTCCTCCATAATCCTGGGCCTTTACAGTCCCACAATACCCCACCTCCATACACATAAATAAAAAATGAAATATTTTTTTGAGATGGGGTTTCCTTTTTTCTCTTTTTTTTCTTTTTTTCTTTTTTTCTTTTTTTTCTTTTTCTTTTTCTTTTTTTTTTTTTCTTTTTTTTTTTTTTTGGTATTTTTCGAGACAGGGTTTCTCTGTGTAGCCCTGGCTGTCCTGGAACTCACTCTGTATACCAAGCTGGCCTGGAACTCAGAGATCTGCCTGCCTCTGCCTCCCAAGTGCTGGGATTAAATGTGTATACCACAATCTTCCCACTAGCCTATAGCTGAATTTAAACTTGTTGGTTGTTATTTTAAAGAGACAATATCTCTTTCTTCACTCTTACCTTTAGAGTGAAGAGGGGAGGAAAGCCTTCTGGTTACTAGAAACGAGAGCTTCTATGAGTATGAGACATTTAAATATAATAATAATGAATAACCAAGTTTTCTTTCAAAATCTCAACTCAGAGGGTGTAGTGGCATATGCCACAGATATCTGCAGGACATTTCTATGTCCACTTTAGCTTGTGCAGCTCCTGAAAAGACACAGAGACCTGGTAATTTATATTGACAAGCTGCTGGCACCCTGTTGGGCATGTTCTGAGGTATTCTAACCCTACTTGGCTGTTAATACCAGATAAATGCCCCATTACTTGCCATTTGAGTCTTATTCTGGCTTGCTCTGTTCTCTGCGTGTCCTCCAGGTGAATCCTCCGTGGTCTCCACATGTCTCTCCATACCAGTCTTCTCATCCCTCCAACTGCCACATGTCCCTTCTTCTCCTGGACCCTCACCTGCCTTAATGAACTCTGACACCTGGCTCTTCTCCCTCAGAACTCTGGCTGGGACTGGAAGTCCAGCCTTTCTATCTCTGCCTAGATAGAATAAAAGCCCATTCAGCCTTTATTAACCATTAGTGATGATCTGGGAACATTTCTTTATACCACATTGATACAGGAGATTCTTCAATATTCATGACAGTGTCCACATCTAGACTGTACCTAGATCTTGGGCCACAGAAATCATCATCTGTGTACACAGAGTACGAGACCCTTCTCCAACAGTGACCAGGCTAAAACTCTTCTGCTAAATGACCAGAGGAACGAACCCTTCTCTACAGACCCAGAATTAAACCCTCTCCAGGAAGGACCTCATCAGCTTGAAACAGTTAAGAATGAGCTGATACTCCTGTTCCCCACTTCTTTTGGTGTCTCTGTTCCCTACCTTTTTCTATGCTTGTAGACTTTGGAATGACAGAGTGCCATGGTTGTAAAAATAGGATTCCTGTGAGCAGCTGACCTTCTCAATTGTTATAATCAGCCCAGAAAGGAATGTCCATTGAGACAATCTGTCTCACAAGATAATCTGCCTTCACTTTAGGCAAATAATCTCATGAAGGAAAGACTGCAGATGCCCACATAGCCCCCTATGGCTGCAACAATGTCCTCATTCCCAGGTCCCTCACTTCAGACCCTATAAAGGGTTTCAGTCAGCCTTGTCCCTTTGCAGACCTTCCATTTCCTCCCCGTAAGAGAGGCTGCCCCCTTAACCGCTTGCTAATAAACATGGTCTCATATGTTGAGATCACACTATGGTCTCTTTCTACACTCTGTGTCTTTAAGATGCCTCAGACATCTGACAGCCATGCTGTTTTGGAATGTCCCTCCATTTTGGTTAAACAACGACAACCCCCACACACACACACACACACACTAAAAGTAACTTGGCTCCAAGTTGTTTTTCTAGATTCTTGCCTCTCTGTCCCAACAATCCTAGTAATGGCCACCACACAGATAATTATTATTCATCTGACACTCCTTAACCTACCCTTAACACACCCTACCTCCATAGCTACCCCCAGCAGAGGCTGACCTCAGGCCAAAAAATGAAAAAGCAAACCAGTTCCCACCCCTTGTTTTTTCTGCTTTATAACAATCTTTTATAACTGCCCATAAGGAGATGACAAGCTACAGTTTTCACACTAGAGACCCCTTGTTAGGCCTTTTCCCACATCTCCGCTGAGTCACTTGCCTCTTCCTACCCTATACGTGGCAGTCTTGTGGTGAAGGTGTGGCCCCTCTGTTGTAGGATATTTGATCACACTCTGATCTGCAGGATTGTGCTATTTATTGGAAAAACCTGTTTTTAGCTGTGGTGCGGCTCAGCCTTAGCACACACCTCTAATCAAAGAGATTTCTGCTTGAATATTGTAAACAGGATTAAATAAAGTCAACCATAGGTCAAGAGGCAGAGCAAGCAACCAGTTTACAGCAGTGAACATAGGATTATTAAGAAAAAACCATAGAGAATAAGAGGGAATCAGGAGGTCAGATGGAGATATAGAGGAAGTAGAAGGGAGGGACATTCAGTTTGAAGGAAGGTTTTTGAGATGGCATGAGAGAGGGCTGAGGAGGAAGAGCAGCTAGGCACTCACTCCGCCTCTCTGTGCTGGCAGGCTTTCACCCCAGCATCTGGCTCCCAGAACTTCATTGGTAAAACAGAGCTAGTGAGATTTTGTTAAAAAAACAGTATTTGGGCACGACCACACAGGCAGAACTCATGCCAGCTTCAGACAAACTGGAAAGTCATCAGATTTTGTAAGGCACCTGGCAAGTCCTCAAGGGGAGAGTTAAGTAACATTAAAAGAAAAAAAAAATTCCCACATTAAGGATGAGAAATACCATAATACAGGAGGTTAGGACCTTGTATAGTGTTAGTTTAGATGGCTTGAAAATAGAAGCAGAGAATGAAAAGATAAATGACTTAATTGAGGCTGACATAATAGCCATAATAATTACTATTAATCTGGTAATTCATATTTTATCCTTACTAGCCATAGTGGCTTTTTGTGGTACATATGAAAATTGCATTGATGAGATACAAGTCTTAGACCTACAAATGGAAATGAGAAAATGATTAGACTCACACAGGAATTTAGACAAGAACAGATCATGCGACTGCATGGTGAAACTGAAGGGGGGGGTGGCCAAGGTTGTTAGAAAACGAGGCTTAGTCTACCTAGTTACTATACAAGAACCACCAGCATATTATAGGTACCCTCAGGTTATGAAGAAGTTAAATGGATTCCTATAGACATATTAGCATTGGGGAGATTTAAGGAAGTGATCATTTCATATGGTGTGCATTCACCCTATGTGAAGCAGATATTAAATTCACGGGCAACTCAGAACAGAATTATCCTCCACGATGGGAAAGATTTGGCAACAGCAATGTTGGAAGCTGGTCCTCACCTACAATGGAGAAAGAACATAATGGGCCATAGATCAATGAAATTGGGCTAGAGGTATTAATATTTCCCAGGATCAGTTGCTAGGTGAAGGACAATACACTGAGTTACAAAGGCAGCTTAAATTTGATGATCATACCCTGGTGCTATATTGTTTACCATCTTTAAATGCTTGGGACAAGGTTGAGGAATCAGGGAAGAGGTCTGGAACATTTGCTAAAATTATACATGTCCCAAAAGAAGCCTTCACTGATTTCTTGCAAAGATTGAAGTCAACTGTAAATAGAATGGTATCGGATTCCGAAGTCAGACAAATGTTAATCAAATCTTTTGCTTTCGAAAATGCTAATTCAGGCCGGGCGGTGGTGGCACATGCCTGTAATTCCAGCACTCTGGGAGGCGGAGGCAGGCAGATTTCTGAGTTCGAGGCCAGGCTGGTCTACAGAGTGAGTTCCAGGACAGCCAGGGCTATACAGAGAAACCCTGTCTCAAAAAAAAAAAAAAAAAAAAAAAAAAAACAAATCCAAAAAAACATAAAAACAAAACAAAACAAAACAAACAAACAAAAAAAAAAAAAACCAAAAAGAAAGAAAGAAAAAGAAAATGCTAATTCAGAAGGCAAAGGGTGATTAGAATAGATTAGAAATATGGATGATATTGGACCTCAAGTCTTCAATGCTACTCTGATAGAAGTAATTTCCAAAAGTTTTAAGAAAAAATCAAAATGTGAGATTTTTTTGGTTGTAGCAAGCAAGGTCATTTGAAGAGGGAGTGGAGGCAAAGCATACTTAGAAACATTGTTTTCTAGACGCTGCCAGTGGGGGCACGGATGTGTTTCTCCCCTCTCTGTCCTCCTAGCTCCTGGTACCTTCCCTATCCAGAGACTCTAGCAGGTCCAGCGCCCAGTGTTCTCACAGCAACCCCTGCTGGCCCAGTTGTCCTTGGGTGCATTTTGAGATTTTCCTTCCTTTCTGAAACTGATCCTTCCTGACCATCCGCAAGAAACCCTGGCATAGGATGAAAAGATTCTCACTACATCCTGTGGACCCTTCCCTGTCTGTCCCTCTAGGAGGGACCTGTGGGATCTTCCTTCTCTGGCTGCTCACTCAGCAGGGGCACTAGGCAACAGGTTGTTCCTTTCTGTTTGGAAGAAATTCAGCCCCTTCTTACTCCTCTACACAGCCATAGACCAGCACTCCTCTAAAATGCTTAGAAGCCCTCTTTTGCCCCATCTCTTTACAAGTTTATCAGCCTGGAGACAAAAAGCTCTATGAAGTCCAAATATCTTGTGTTCTACTGTAACATGGCCTGGCCACAGTGCTCCCTCCCCAACAGTGGATACTGGCCTGAAATTGCTGCATTCTCTTGTAGAATATCATCCTGAGTGAGGTAAACTAGCCCCAAAAGGACAAGCACGGTATGTACTCATTTATAAATAGATATTAGCCATAAAATACAGGTACCATACTACACTCCACAGACCCAAAGAAGCTAAACAAGAAGGAAGGCCCAAGTGACAAAGCTTGAATCTTACTTAGAAGGGGGAATAAAATAGTCATAAGAGGCAGATAGAGGGGGTAACTGAAAGGGAGAGGAGATAGGGAGGGGAATGGGGGGGGTCAGGATCAAGTGTAGGGAAGGACAGGAGAGATGGTTACATGGCCATGAAAATGAATGGAAGGCTGGCAGTGGTGGCTCATGCCTGTAATCCCAGCACTCTGGGAGGCAGAGGCAGAGGCAGAGGCAGAGGCAGGCAGATTTCTGAGTTCGAGGCCAGTCTGGTCTACAGAGTGAGTTCCAGGACAGCCAGGGATATACAGAGAAACCCTGTCTTGAAAAAAACCAAATCCAAAAAACCAAAAACAAAAAAACAAAAAAAAAAAAAGAAAGAAAGAAAGAAAGAAAAAAGAAAGAAAGAAAAAGGAAAGAAAGAAAAAAGAAAGAAAGAAAGAAAAGAAAAGAAAAGAAAAGAAAAGAAAAGAAAAGAAAATGAATGGAAATCTGCAACTGACTCGGGTAAGGAGGTGGGGGGGACATCTCCAGGATAAGATAGAGACCTGGGATAAGGTGGGCACCCAAGAATTAATGGGGGTGACCTTAATTGTGACTTACTAAATTGGGGGTATAGATCCTGATGAGGCCACCTCCTGTAGCCAGGTAGGAACCCCAGTGGAGCAATAAGGACACCAACTCACCCCACAAAACTTTCAACCCAAAATGTATCCTGTCTACAAGAAATACAGCAGCAGGGGGATGGAGCAGAGACTGAGGGAATGGCAACCAATGACTGGGCCAACCTGCGACCCATCCCATGAGCACGCACCAGTCCCTAACACTAGCGAGGATATTCTCATGATACTCTGTTTTGCTTGCAGATGGGAACAAGTTGTCTTCTCAAAGGCTCCACTCAGCAGCTGACTCAGTGGGTGGCGCTTGGGGACTCTTGTTTTTTTAAAGATTTTTTTATTGTTATATCTAAGTACACTGTCTAAGTAGTTGTCTTCAGACACACCAGAAGAGGGGTTCAGATTTCATTACGGATGGTTGTGAGCCACCATGCAGTGGCTGGGACTTGAATTCAGGACCTTTGGAAGAGCAGTCAGTGGTCTTAACTGCTGAGCCATCTCTCTAGCCCCCAATCTGTATTGGAAGTCCATCTTATAATTTTTGTTTGTTGAGACAGTGTCTTATCATGAGGTCCTGGCTGGCCTGGAACTCACTATGTAGACCAGGCTGGCCTTGAACTCACAGAGCTCTACCTGCCTCTGCCTCTCAAGCACTGGGATCAAAGGTTTGCTCCACCACAACTGATTTTGGGAACCCTTACAGGGGGAAGGATTGCAGACCCCAAAGGGAATAGGAACTCTACAGGAAGACCAACAGAGTCAACTAACCTGGACCCTTGAGCCTCTCAGAGTCTGAACCACCAACCAAAGAGCATACACGGGCTGGACTTAGGCCTCCCTGCACATATGTAGCAGATGTGCAGCCTGGTCTTCATGTGAGTCCTGAACATCTGGAGTGGGGGCTGTCCCAAAAGCTGTTGCCTGTATGTGGAATATGTTCTTCTCACTGGGCTGTCTTGTCTGGCTTCAGTGGAAGAGGAAGCACCTAGCCTTGAAGAAACTTGAAATGCCAGGGTAGGAGGATAGCTGGGGGTGGGGCACTCACTCAGAGGAGAAGGGGAGGAGGGGTGTGGGAAGGATTGTAGGAGGGGGTTACTGGGGGACAATGATTGGGATGTAAAGTGAATAAGTTGAAAATTAAATTAAAAAAAAATCAGTTCTCTTTGTATGCTGTTTGGCCACAATCCCTTTGAGCCTCTAGCCTGAGAAGAGTTGTTTTGACTTTAGAATGCCCAGAGACCTAGCAACATTCATACACCAGCATAGGAAGTGTATAAGCCCTTACATTTGGACTTGCTTCTATTTCAGAACCATCAGTCCTCCTTCCTACTGTGCAACTCTTTCTCCCTCCCAGCAGGGGATGCAACAGGGGACACACTTTCCCCTCCCATCCGGTTCTTTACTGTGCTCCTAGACCATCAACAATTTATAAAACCAAGAACCTGGAAGCTGAGGATGACAACATTACACCTTTTGTGTTTCCAGTGACAAGTGGAGTTCCGCTGGGCGTGGTGGTGCACACCTTTAATCCTAGCACTTGGAAGGCAGAGGCAGGTGGATTTCTGAGTTCGAGGCCAGCCTGGTATACAGAGTGAGTTCCAGGACAGTCAGAGATACACAGAGAAACCATGTCTCGAAACAAACAAACAAACAAACAAGGAAGTAGCAATGAAAATAATTGTATGGTTGAGGGTCACCATAATATGAATGTATTAAGGGTCACAACATCAGGAAGGCTGAGAACTGCTGCTATAAACTAACTGATCTATGGCTGGAAAGATGGCTCAGCAGTTAAGAGCACATCCTGCTCCTGTTCAAGCCTCAAGTTTGGTTCCCAGTGCTCACACTAGAGTCCTCACAACTGCTTGTAACTCCAGTTTCAGGGAACCTCATGTCTCTGCTCTCTCAGGCACTCATATACCTTGTGTGTACACACATGAACACACACACACACACATACACACACACACACACACACACATACACAGGAGAAATGTAAAAACTAAATAAATGAACTTGAAATATTTAATCATTACTTGATCACATTTTAGGAGAGCTGAAGAAGAGATCCTGTCAGGATGACCTGTGATGTCCTAGAGGAAATTCTGAAACAAAACCAGAGCAGTAAGCAAAACACTGAGGTAATCCAAGTTAGTACAGAATTTAATTAAAAGTATTGGGTTGACAAAACAGCAAGTTTTAACTTTTATTATTTAAAAGTATATGTATGTGTGTTTGTGCACATGTGCCAGAGACAGAAAAAAGAGAGAGAGAGAGTGAGAGTGAGAGAGAGGGGAAGGGAAGGAGAGGGAGAGGGAGAGGGAGAGAGAGAGACCCTCTGGAGCTGGAATTACAAATGATTGGTTGTGAGCTGTCTGACTGAGTGCTAAGAACCTAACTCAAGTCCTCTGGAAGTGCAGCAAGTATTCTTAACTGCTGAGACATCTCTCCAGCCCAATAAATGTACTTTTAAAAAATTTAAAACAAACAAAAAGAAAGCTTGTGGGCTAGAGAGATGTCTCAGCAGTTAAGAGCACCAACTGCTCTTCTGCGGGTCCTGAGTTCAATTCCTAGCAACCACATGATGACTCACAACCATCTGTAATAGGATTTGACACCCTCTTCTGGTGTGTCTGAAGACAGCTGTAGAGTACTCAAATATACATAAAATATAAGTAAATAAATCTTTTAAAAACAAACAACAAAGGGAAGTTTGTCAAGACGGTACATGCCTATAATCCTGGGGAGTAGGAAGTACAGATAAGAGGATCAGGAGTTCAAGGCCAGCCTGGGCTATATGAGATTCTATCTCAAATAACAAAGCAAAATAAACCAAAAATGGAATTCTACCTTAGAATTCTGTGCACTGAGGAGTGGCCCCTGGTTCTAGAAAGACTCAGTGCAACAGTATAGGGGAATAGGGAAGTGAGAAGGGGTAGATGGAGCAACAGGGGAAGGGAAGAGGGCTTATGGGACTTGCGGGGAGTGGGGACCCAGAAAAGGGGAAATCATTTGAAATGTAAATAAAAATATATCAATAAAGAAAAAAATTAAAAAAAAAAAAGAATTCTGTGCACTGGTAACAAGTGGGTCAGTGAGCTGGCTTCAGTGGAAAGGTGCTTGCCACCAAAGTCCACAGACCTGAGTTCAAGTCCCAGAAACCATGTAAAGGTAGAAGGAGAGAATAGACTCCACAAAGTTGTCCTCTGACCTCCATTCACATGCTTTATCAAATAAGAAAGAATACATTGTATTGTGCATAAATAATGGCACAATTTTCCAAAGCAAGCTGTGATATGGCATATTTAATATTATTACATTTCTATTATAGGTACATTAATAATTCCATGTTCACATATTCTTAAGCTTATTCCTGAAAGGATGCACAAGGTTTTTTAAAATAGATTTATTGTGTTAGATTATTGCTAGATGTTCTGCACATTCTAGGTAAGCTCTTTAACAATCGAATTACACCCCTGCTCTATATACTTTTATCATTTTGTTTTGTTTTGTTGAGACACGGCCTTTTTTTTTTTTTTTTTTTTTTTTTGTAGTCCTGGCTTTCTTGGAGTTCACTCTGTGGACCAGACTACCATTTTTACTACAAAGAAATCGAGTGCTACAGAATTGCAAAGGATTTTAGAAATTCTGATTAAATTTATGACTCCTGTCTTTAAAAGAAAACAAAGTTTTCATATTGACCAAAAAGAAAAAGAAAAGAAAAAAGAGAGAAAGAAAGAAAGAAAAAAAAAGAAAAAAGAAAAAAGAAAGAAAAAAGAAAAAAAGAAAAGAAAAAAGAAAGAAAGAAAGAAAGAAAGAAAGAAAGAAAGAAAGAAAGAAAGAAAGAAAGAAAGAAAGAAAGAAAGAAAGAAAGAAAGAAAGAAAAAAAAGAAAAGAAACATCCTGCCACCGGCTGTCCAGATTCCAGTGAGAAGCTTTGGTACTAAGCGGAGACGGGGCAATGGTTTCAGTCTCCAGTGAGCCAAGCCCTGAGCTTAACCATTCACGAGTGGCCTTGATGATGTCCTCGTATCTGTGTCTATTAGAAAGCTTTGGTCGTGTGGTTTCGGTCCTTGCTCTTAGACATGGCTCTCTGTATTTGCACTCAAGTGGAGAGACATCCTGAGATCTTAAAAGTTTTATAGAGCATATGAACTCTGGTGAAGGACGAATAACAAAATAAGATGAAAACAGAAAGCCAGGGTTCAGCTTAGCATGGTGAGAACGTTCTCCTGGCTCAGTACTAAGGAAGGAAGGTTGGGAATTCCCCTCAGCCACAGAACCCTTCTAAACATCTTATGGAGAAAGCAACAAATGCAGAAGTTACAAACTAAGCAGTGGCCTCTTCCACAGAACACTCTATTTCTGACTCAAAACACCTGCAACATGTTATTTTCTCTCTTCTCTTTCTTGTTCTTTCTTTCTTGTTTTTTCTTTCTCTCTCTCTCTTTCTTTCTCCCTTTCCTTCTTTTCTTTCTTTCCTTTTCTTTTTTTCTGTTTTTCTTTCCTTTCCTTTTTTTTTTTTTTTAAATCAGTGGCTTGCTGTGTAGCCCAGGCTGACCTGAAACTACCCAGGTAGCCCAAGCTGGTCTGAAACCCATCATCCTCCTGGTCTGCCTTCCCTGACTCCTTATGCAGAGTTTACTTTTAGATAGATCCACAGTAGGTAGGTAGCAAATGAAACCTTGTAACTTGAAATTGAAAGAAGAAAGTTGGATGAGAAAAGAGGCAGAAGCAGGAGGATCTCTGTGAGTTCAAGGCTAGCCTGGTCTACATACCGAATTACCAGACAGTCGTAACTATGTAGAGAGACTTAAAGAGACTCTGTCTCAATAAACAAGCAAACAAACAAACAAACAAGTGGAAGAAAGAGAGCAGCAAGCTTGTTTCTGTTTGTGTAATACTTGTGTGTTTAGCTAGCACAGATATTACAACTAATGGAGTACAGAAGTGGTATTCCATGCCCTGACATCTTAAAACAAAGCAAAACATAATTATGGGAAGGCCAGACTATCAATCAATTGAAGAAAACAATAGAGAAGATGTTGCTGAATCTGATGGCATAGGTTTGTAATCCCAATTACTTTGGAGCCACAGTCAGGAGGATCACAAATTCAAGGCCAGCTCAGGCAACTCAGTGAGACCCTCTTTCCAATGTAAAAGTAAAAAAGAAGCCAGGCAGTGGTGGTGTACGCCTTTAATCCCAGCACTTGGGAGGCAGAAGCAGGCGGATTTCTGAGTTCGAGGCCAGCCTGGTCTACAAAGTGAGTTCCAGGACAGCCAGGGCTATACAGAGAAACCCTGTCTTGGGGGTGGGGGGTAGAAGGGGAGATAGACCAGTAGGTAAAGCGCTTGCTTTGCAAACATGAGGACCTGGGATCTTCAGAACCCATGATTAGTTAAATGTGGAGAGCTTTGGAGGCCAGGTCTAGGAATTTGGCAGGAATTTGACATTGGGCTAGGGCACAGCGGTAGGCTCTAGATGAAAACCGCTGAGGAATGTGTTACTTCCTCCTCTGCCCCAGCATCCTCCAGGAAGAGAGGAAGTAGGAGAGGGGCCCAGCCCACCACCAACCACCAACATCAGAGTTTCCGGAAGAGAAATTCCCAGCACCAAGCTCTCTCCCCTCGCCCAGAGTTCAATCACATTGCATGTAGACCAGTTTTTCTAGCTGTGTAACTCTGATCAGAGCCTATTACCAGAGAGGGCCCTGCAGTATTTAATGGCGCCCAGAATGGCACATCCTCTGATCCAAAAAACACAGGGAGTTTTTTGTTTTACTGTGATTTGCATTTGTCTATCTTTGAGCCATCACAAAAGAGAAGATGCTTTTGGCAAAGGCAGTCCAGCGCAGAGGGAGGTGTGGCAGTAAAACTCCTTGTAGGAGTTTTATTGCTTTGGTTGTTTGAGATAGGGTCTCCTAATGTAGCCCAGGCTTTCCTGGAACTTACTATGTAGATTAGGCTGGCCTTGAACTCCTCAAAGATCTGCCTGCCTCTGCCTTCCAAGTGCTGGAATTAAAAGCATGTAGCATCACACCTGGCACCTCCTGGGATTTTTATAGGAATTATTTTATCTACTGTTCATGGGGCTCTTGTTTACTCATATGAAGGAGAAATATTTGGGTCCATTGAGCTTCTATGAAATGTGATTAATTAATAAATAGTACCCAGGAGAAACAGCTCAGTGGTTAGGAACCCTGGCTGCTCTTCCAGAGGCCACAGGTTCAATTCCCAGCATCCTCATAGCAGCTCAGAGCAGTTTCAGAGAAACTCCAAGAACTGACACGGTCAGACAGACAGACATGCAGGCAAAATAACAATGCAAATATAAACAAAGAAATAAATACATAAGAAAACAAATGAAATTATTTTTAAATCTAAAAAGTTATTCTAGATATGGTGGTGTCTACAATACTAAGGAAATGGATATGGGAAAGACAATAGGATTCGATTTCTAGGCCAGTGAGAAACTTAAAAAGAAGCCAGGTGTGGTGGTACACACTTGTAGTCCCAGCACCCAGGAGGTAGAGGCAGGTGAATTTCTGTGAGTTCAAGGCCAGGGCCAGTCTGGTCTACATAGGAGTTCTAGGCCAGCCAGGCTATAGGGTGAGAGCCTTAATTCCAAGTAGGATTGGATTATGAAATGGCCCCAAATTACAGCTGTGTTCTTAAACATTTCCTCTTTTGTAATTCCACTATCAAGTAAAATAAGCCCTTAAAAGTAAGGAATTATCCCCCCACCCATAATACCAACCAGAAAGAAAGAAAGAAAGAAAGAAAGAAAGAAAGAAAGAAAGAAAGAAAGAAAGAAAGAAAGAAAGAAAGAAAGAAAGAAAGAAAGTGATACGGAGGCTGAGATCAATCCAAATACACTCAGGTCCAGATCAGGTGAGAAAGCCCAGGATTGTGGGTAGAGGACCCTTCAGGGACAAGATGAATCAGAGGCACCAGCCTATTGGAACCAAGGGGCTTCTGTTAAAGGGCTCTGTGAGCCTTACTGTACCACAACTTGTCGAGAGCCATAATAGGACAAGCTAATATACTAGCAGGTGATCATCCTGAAATGGCCTGCTTCGGATTATTATATAATCTGGGACAGGTGAGCCCTCATTAAGCAAGGCTGAGTGGGACTAATTTTAGGAAAGATCCCTGCTATTAATATGCTTTTCCTGTTATTATTAAACATATATAATAATCAATAAGTAATAGCTCACCCCTTTGGAGCAGATCTCTGCAGATCCACAAAGATGTTGTAATAGTGATGCTCTGTAGACAAATAAATGACTTAAGTTTTAATGATGATCCTATAAGAATTCCTAAAATTATATCTGCGATTATTAAGCTCTTTTATAAAGGGACTGCTACTAGGTCCTTTTCTGATAGTCAAAACTGCAATGAGAACTCTGCCAATCTCCCAAGTGTCACCAGTTAATTGCTCTTAGGTGGCAACCAGACTTTCTCCTACTCAGAGCACATTCCAAGAGGTTGTAAAACAATTAACCAAAGGTCATAAAAAGGGAACTAGGATTTATTATAGGTGCTAGGACAGAGGATAAAATATTGACTGGGTTTATCTATACAAAACTTCACTTATAACTTAGTTATGGTTTTAAACTTTCAATGAACTTGTGAAAGGCAAGTGAGAGATGTTTAGCTAGATAATTACTCCTAATGGATATGCATGTAAACATGCTCTGTTGTAAACTTCTATTTCAATTTATTGGTTTGATTGTTGTGTGAACTTGTGATGAACTTTGTAACATGTGATCATGTGATCATGTATTCTGAAAGATGTATAAGTACTGAAGACAAAAGAGAGAAAGTCTCTTTTTCTCTCTCCCTCTTCTATCTTCTCTCTCTCTCTCTCTCTCTCTTTCTCTCTCTCTCCCTCACTTTTTACCTTTCCCCACCTAGAAGAATTTTTCCCTTTTCCTGCTTAGGATTTTTCCACTTTTCTCCTTAGATAGTTTTCAAAGGAAACTTTTTACAACTTAGTAATAAACTTAACTACTTCTCTAAGTGTCCCATTTTTCTTCCTGCAACTTCTGACTAGCAGGCTGAAAGTTAGAGCCCAGCAGTTCCTACGGAGACAGTACAATTTGAGGAAGAAGTTCTAAATGCCAGAAACTGCAGTTTCTGGCCTCAGAGGATTATAGAAGACAGGTCAGCTACAGGAGTATAGTAACCTAGATTTAGATAGGTAAACTTTTTTTATTATGCAGCAACCTTAAATTTTCTGTAAGACAAAGTCTTACCCCAGAATTTCGTAAGACAGTCTTCCCCCCACTGACACTCTTACCCCCTCCACTGTCTCAAGAAGAACCAAGAAGAAAGAAACACCTTTGCCAGGACTGGCTCCCAGCAACAACTGTTCTCAACTGAGTGAGTGCTTTAACTTTTTATTCCAAAAGTATAGTCTTAGCTGGGCAGTGGTGACACACGCCTTTAATCCCAGCATTTGGGATGTAGAGGCAGGCAGATTTCAGAGTTCGAAGCCAGCCTGGTTTACAGAGTGAGTTCCAGGACAGCCAGGGCTACACAGAGAAACCCTGTCTTGAAAAACAGCAGCAACAACAAAACAAAAACAAAAACAAAAAAGCAAAAAAACAAAAACAAAAACAACAACAAAAAAACAAAACAAACCCAAAACACCAAAAACCAAAAAAAAACCAAAACAAAAGTATAGTCTCCATCACCACCACCACCATCATCATCATTTTACAATTAGTGCTGCTGCTGCTGCTGCTGCTACTACTACCATTTTACGTGGCTGGATGTTTTGCCTGCATATATGTAGCATGTGTGTGCAGTACCCACAGAAGCCAGAAGAGGATGTCAGATACCCTGGAACTGAAGTCACAGATGCTCTTTAGCTGCCATGTGGTTGCTGGAACATCTGTATTCATAAGCACTGAGCTATCTCGCCAGCTTCTCCATGTCCCTTAAATGCTAGGGTTCTGGGGAGACTCATTTGCTTGTGTCATGAGTTTATGGGAAGGAAGTTTACCTGTCTCTAAAGTAAAGTGGATTGTTTAGATAGGCCAGGCAACACAAAGGACACAGGCTACACAGTCTTGGTACCCCATGGGACATGGCCAGGATCATGGTACCCAGGGATGAAAGCATACTGTGCCACTCTCACAGTCCAAACAGAGAATCGGGCGGCAGATCCTGGGGTAGAGGGCTCTCTGGAGCTGCTGAACCGAGGGTGGGCTTGGGCTGTAGCTGGGCCGTGGGAGCCCAGAGCTTAAGCTCATACCAGTCATTCCCTGCCTTGTGATTTTCCACTTTGGCTTCCGTCTTGGCTCTCTGCCTAAACAGACACCTTGTCAGGGCAAGGCCTGGACACAGACAAGGGAGACACCGTCACAGAGCCTGGCAATCACACCAGGAACACTCACATTCCCCAAATCCACCAGGCTAGTGACTGCAGGCTTCTATGAGAGGAAGTCAATGCGTGGGAACCTGGACTGGTAACTTTTTTCCTCTCCACCGTTGCTAGCATTCTCTTCAGTGTCCAGCCTTTAAGCCACACAAACAATGCTTTTTGTGCCATGGGAAAAATTCACTGTGTCAGGAAAACATATTGCAACATCTTTTCAGGATTACCGTGTCTCTTTACTTTGGGTCTTTATTTGTCTTTCTGCCATGTGATTTAAGTAGGACACAAGAAATAATTCTTACCCCACACACACCAGGGCTTGGGGTTTGAAACAAACACTAGGTCGTGTCTCTGGTACCTATATGTTCAATAGAGGATCCACTTAAATACTGACATTTGTTGGCAAAACCAAGATAGAACTTAGATGCAAATATTTGTAGAGCTAGATCTGGTGGTACACACGCCTATAGTTCTGGCAGCTTGGGAGCTGAGGCAGGAGGATTTCTCAAGTCAGGGAAATCTTGGGTCAGCTTTGAAAATTGGAAAAAGAAGAAGAAAATGAAGAAGGAAGGGAGAGAGAAGGGGGAAAAAATCCCTCTGTGGAGCCAGGTATGGTTGTGCACACCTTTAATCCCGAACTTGGGGGTAGAGGCAGGCAGATCTCTGCATTCAAGGGCAACCTGGTCTACAGTGCATGTTCTAGGACAACTAGGGATACACAGAAAAACTGTATCTCAGAAAAATAAAAATAAAAATCAACCAACCAACCAGTAAACAAATAAATGAGGACATAGAGAGATGGCTCAGTGGTTAGAAGTACTGGCTGCTCTTCCAGAAGACCCAAGTTTGATTTCCAGCACCCACATGGTGGTTCATAATTGTCTTTAACTCCATTTCCAGGGAGGCTCTTACACCCAATTCTAGCTACCAAGGGTACAAGACACACATGTAGTGCAGACATACATGCAAACAAACACCCCATAAAAGTAAAAGTAATAATAAGAATGCTGCCTTTTTTGAAAAAAAAAAAAGTGAGATTCATTTTAATGAAGTGGGTTATTTCACGCGACATGTCCAAAATTTACCATTCTGACAATTAGCATAACCTTAACATGGTATTTTATGTTCCTCTTTTCCCCTATGAAGTCTTTTTTAAATATTTATTTATTTTATTTATTTTATGTATATGAGTACACTGTAGCTGTCTTCAGACACACCAGAAGAGGGTGTCAGATCCTATTATAGATGGTTGTGAGCCACCAGGTAGGTACTGGGAATTGAACTCAAGTCCTCTAGTCACACACACACACACACACACACACACACACAATAGTCATAGAATTAAGTAAGTGTATGTCCCAGGCACAAAATAGTGGGAGCTATCTATTACTGCCAGCCCCAGACGTCTTGGTGGGGGAGGAGCCCTACCCAGTCTGACTGGGCTTCTGCTTTTAGGCCATTCTCCTATTAGCTCTTAATAGCTGAGCCATCTCTCCAGCCCCGCTATGAAGTCTTTACAACATGCTATGTATTTTATACTCAGAGAACAACTCAAATATTTGCTGGCACATTTTGTGGTTCACAGGGCCACTGGATTAGCAGAAGCTTAGAACACAAGTCTGAATTTCCCTGGTTGACCTTCCAGATCTTTCCAATGACCCAGCCATGCTTATCCTTAAGCAGAGAGGAGGCCATAGAGAGCCTCTCTAACGTTCCATCGAATCCCATGAGAGATGACAAGGAACTTACTTAAGTCATGAGACTATTAATGGCAATAGGGAGACTTTCCTGACTTCTAGAGCGAACGGGTGTGTGGGGAGGGGCACCTGAGCTGGTAAGTCCTGTCGCTTAGGAAAACTTGTCAGTGGAGAGAATTATCAGGAACAAATGGACAGTTCCTCCCCTGGTTCACTGAGGGTTTAGCGCATCTCAGAATCTCAGAACTGGGTGCTGAGGGTTAGTCACTCACAGCTAGCCTCATGACCTGCTCTGGTGGGGGGAGCTGGCCTTCTGGGGGAAACTGCTGCTGGTTGTAAACCACAGGGATTTGGAGATCACATGGATGAAGGGCAAAGCTGAGGCTCCACAGCTGTACCACCAGCTTCCTACTGTCAGTCACCCTAGGATAAGGCCAGAGTCTCCCAAGTAGAATGCCACTGTCCTGTGGAAAGCAGGGGATGGGGAAGACAGGAAGACAGAGGGCTTTGGGCTGCAAAGGGACTAAAGCCCTCTTCTTGTGGAAATGAAGAGCAAAGGTAGTTCTTTTAGTGGCCTGTTCCAGAGTTTTCTGAACTTTCACAATGGCCAGAATCCCCCCAAGGAGCTTGCTAGCATAACAATTCTGCCTCAGTAGTTTCAGTGGGGCCTCCATTCAGCTTCCTAGCCATCTCCCACGTGACAGCTCCTGCTGGCCTAAGGACTATATTTTTGAGCAAGAGTATACTTATCTTCTAATAGGAGAATGGCCTAAAAACAGAGGCCCAGTCAGACTGGGTAGGGCTCCTCCCCCACCAAGACGTCTGGGGCTGGCAGTAATAGATAGCTCCCATTATTCTGTGCCTGGGGCATACACTCACTTAATTCTATGACTATCGTGTGTGTGTGTGTGTATGTGTGTGTGTGTGTGTGTGTGTGTGTGTGTGTGTGTGTTGGAAGCGGAAGTGATCAAGCTGGGCTTTGAACCCAGGGCATCCCACAAAGCTGAGATGTACAGTCTTGGCTCAGTGGTAACAAGTCTGTAAAATTCTTATTGTGAAAATCCTTTCTCATTATATTGAACCCCCTCACCTCTGTGGCACATAAAATATCCCTTCCAACAGCTTCAAAGCTGTATTTATTTATTCTGAATAAGAGTTTAGTTTCTTGGGAATGTTGGAAGAGTGTTACAAGGTATTAAGTATTTAAGGAATTTTATCTCTAACTTCCTCACTCCGGGGGACAGGTCCCATTGATGAGTTTCCAATGCTGTTGGCTCTTCCCCCTCCCCCCTAAAGGCTGCATTAGCCAGGTAGGCCCAGGGATGTTTGGTTTGTTCTGTCTGTTTTAGAATCTGTGGTTCTGAAAGGAGCTGTGGGCTGAGTCCCTGGACGCTTCTCCAGGTTCAACATATCTGGTCTCCAGTTCACTCTGTGGCCTGACTTCAGATCTCCTGGGGCCTCAGCTCCCTCAGTGTGCTCTCTGCCTTAACCACATAGGTAGTGACTTCCTCAGTTTGGCTGTCCTGCTAAACAAGGAGTCTCCAGAGAAGGCTCAAACTATGCTAGGGTTTGCTTGTTGAGCAAGTCTTGCTACTGGTTCAGATTTTCTCTTGTTGCATCTGGGTCTCTCTCTCTCTCACACACTTATTTACTACACACACACACACACACTCGTTCTCATGTCTTCAACACTCACCTTTCCTCTTTCAGTCTAATCATTTTTCCGTTTGTTAGTTCTCTCTCTCTCTCTTTGCTTGTATGCTTATATATGTGTATAACTGCACATGTTCATATGTATGTGAATGTACGTGTGCACGTGTGCCCATGTGTGTGAAGGTCAGAGAATAACCTGGGCTGTCTTGAACCTCAGATTGTCATGGGGCAAAGAACCCCAAAGACCACTCAACAAAACCAGAGCTCAAAATTGAGAATCTTTATGAAGCAAAAATTGGTGGTTAGCTGGGGCATTTTGACCTCAAGTCCCTGGGACAAGGTTGGGTAAAATTCTAAGAGGCTTTCCCATGGGAGAAGATATAAATGGTATGGGGGTGGGGGAGGGTCATCTCTGAGTCAGCCTTGGATGGCTGCAGCTGGGACAAGATGGAGGAACCTTGGTGGTCCTGTCACATTCTCCACTGGTCTTAGGAAAATGAGTCAAACCTCAGACTCATCCTGCTTTAAAGGGTGAGGTTGTTCCTAAGAACCATCAACTTGACAGAACTCACCCTTTGTTTTACATAATTGGGCCTACAGTATAAGGTGCAAGGTCCTACCTTAATCCAATGAGAATGAGTATGAGAGGCCCAGCCAGTGCTGATAGCTAAGTAGTTAGCAGAGGGACCAAGAGTCCCGGGGCTGGTACCAATGACCTGAGTTACGTCTTTGCTTTTTCTCTAATTGAGATTTTTCCCACCCATGATAAGGTCTTCGTTAAATACTCCTGATCAGTTGGCACAGAAATGGCGTTTAGCCTGAAGCCATCCATGGCCCCCTATTTCCTAAGGAGGAAATCAAGAAGAAAAACAGGGACGAGGATCCTTTAGCTTCCCCGTGGGAAGTGGGACTCTAGCCACAGGAGTTTTAAGTGAAGTCGGTTTTACTGATGGGAGAATTAGTCATGGTCTTGGCCTTGTTAGGGCTCAAGAATCTGAGGACTTGGGGGGGGGGGGGTCAGAGAAATGGGGGGTCTGGGATTTCCAATTATACAAGTCACTACTAGTTGAGAAAGAAGTGTATACCATAAAAAGGAGTGAATCTGAGAGCTTGCTCAGTGGGAGAAGGACAGGAACTGCCTGTCACCGAGTTGAGTCAGGGACTTCAGTGAATTGAAGAATGTCTATTGAGATGTCATCTGGCTTCATGGATAGAGATTATGTGGAACCAATTAGGATATTCTAGGAAGACATGAACTAGGGCAGGTTTTAGAAGAAGGATGTTAGAAGAAGGATCACAAATTGGGCGGTGGTGGTGCACACCTTTAATCTCAGCACTTGGGAGGCAGAGGCAGGTGGATTTCTGAGTTCGAGGTCAACCTGGATTCCATGGTGAGTAGACGGCCCGGGGCTATACAGAGAAACCCTGTCTCAAAAAAAAACAAAAACCAAAAAAACAAAACAAAAACAAAAAGAAGGAGGAGGAGGAGGAAGAGGATCACTTTAAATCCAGAGGGTGTGGGTAGCTCTTTTTCTTCCAGGCCAATCGATAAATCCCTTGATATCCTCACCTTCTGGGATGTGGCTACCAGAATCTTAGTAGATTAAGAGAACAGATCCTGGGCCTCGGAGAGAGCATAAGTAAAAGGCTAAGCCAAACATCAATGTATGGGAACTGATCATGGTTGATGGGGACTCCCTGTGACCATTCAACAGACTGTGCCAGTCGTTTGGTAATCTAACATGGCCAAGGTGGACCTTTAATGTGGAAAGAAGGACATTCTAATTCACAGAGAGTCTGGAAGTGTTCCTTCAGGAAGTGGACCTCATAATCTACCTCCATGTCTTTATGTCTCCTGGAAATGATGGAGAAACATCCCAGCAGGATAAGTTGCTTTGTAACAAAATGTTTTATACTTATAGAGTCTGATTTACAATTTCAGGACAGCTGATAAACAACAATAAATGGACATAAAAACCAGATTGTTGACCACCACAGACTTACAAATACAGAAGTATCTGTGACATCTCAGCCTGGGTACAGAGATAGCAACTGTATCTAGTCTCTCCCTATGCCCCAGACAAGTACCCAGACCAACACCAGATTTAAACTCATTTCCAGAGGTCAGAATCAGATGACTCTTGAAAAGAATTTAGCTGGTGGTGGCAGAGGGAGCAGGACTTCCTCAAACACCAAGAGTGTTTGTTCCAGAGCCCCAGAACATCCCAGGTTAAGAACTCAGTAAAAGGGCTCCAGTGCTTGCTACAGTCCACAGCAATATCTATGCCAGGGGATCTCGCTGGGGCCTCCAAATGTCACTGGGCCAAAGGTCCCAAGGACCACATAAAAAAAAAAAGAGAGTTGAAAATTGAGACTCTTTATTAAGCTTGAAGATGATTGCCTGAGAAGAAACCTTCCACCCAGAGCAGCCCTGACCATTTCATTGTGGTTGTTTGTTTTTGCTTTTCTGACAGGGTCTCTCTGGTAGCCCTAATTGTCACTGACCCTATAAACTAGGCTGACCTTGAACTCACAGAGATTTGTCTGCTTTTGCCTCCTGAGTACTGGCATTAAAGGCATGCACCACCATGCCCACTGCCCCAAGTATTTTCTCAAGAAATCTTTAAAAGGTAAAAGCCATATCCTGATTGGCAGTTGAAGAGGGAAGTAGAACAAACAAACAGTTTAACAAAGCAAAATTGGCAGTTACCTGGAGCAATTTTTAATGGACTTTTTCATAGGAGGGAAGTGGGGGTGGCAGCATCTTTGAGTCATGCCTTAGATAGCTGCATCAGGGACAAGATAAAAAACCTTGGCCCCGTTACAAGATATTATCTACCTTGTTTAAAAAAAAAAAAAAAAAAAAAAAAACTTAAGCCGGGTGGTGGCGGCACACGCCTGTAATCCCAGCACTCTGGGAGGCAGAGGCAGGCAGATTTCTGAGTTCGAGGCCAGCCTGATCTACAGAGTGAGTTCCAGGACAGTCAGGGCTATGCAGAGAAACCCTGTCTCAAACCAAACCAAACCAAACCAAACCAAACCAAACCAAACCAAACCAAACCAAACCAAACCAAACCAAAACAAAAAAAAAAAGCTAAAAAAAAAACTAAAAAACTTTATTGGGCTGGAGAGATGGTTCAGCGGTTTAAGAACACTAACTGCTCTTCCAGAGGTCCTGGGTTTAATTCCCAGCAACCACATGGTGGCTCACCACCATCTGTAATGGGATCTGATGCCCTCTTCTGGTGTGTCTGAAGACAGCGACAGTGCACTCATATACATAAAATAAAGAAATAAATCTTTAAAAAAAAGAGTATTAAAAAAAAAGGAAAGGAGATCTTTTAAAAAAAACTTGATTTACATTTTATTTGTTTGTGTGTTACAAGGATGGGGTGACTCATGTGTCACACCTCAGGAGTAGAGGTCAGAGAACATCTTGCAAGAGTTGGTTCTCTGGTCCACCATGTGGGGCTCGGGGATCAAACTCAGGAAATACAGCTTGGCAGCAGGTGCCTTTACCCGCTCTGTCGTCTTGCCCCTCTCCCCTCACCCTCCCGCATATCTAGTTTCTTAGACGGGGATCTTATTGGCCTGAAACTCACAGATTGGCTAGGTGGAGGTTTGTTTCTGTCTCTCCACTGGAGGACTCCAAGCACTGCCTGCTTTATGTGGGCTCCAGGGATCTGATGTATGTCCTGGCTGTCAGGCAAGCATTCTGTCCGCTGGCCTGTCTCCCCTGCACCATGTATGTGACTTACCGTTGGTTTGTGCAGCCTTGAGCATGACAGACAAGTGGCCTCTCTCCCCACGCTCAACTTCCTCCTCGGCTCCCTGCTTCCCACTCAACCCATAGGACTTCCTTGCATGGCTCTGGGCCTTCTGATCTGCTCAGTTCCCTAAATCCGCCTCCTCTCACTTCTAACCTACATCCTTCCTCTGATCTCCACAGCTTCTCACCGTCTCTGCACTGCAGGCTGCCTTTCCCCTTTCCCTGCCTTGCAAGCTCTGAGGAAACATGTTTGCAGGAGCTGCTGAGGAGCTGTTACTGATCCAGAGGGTAAAACAGGCCAAGCTGTGTGCTTTCACAGTCTCGGGTGAGCTCATCCTGTTCTGCTCTTGTCATCCTATCACCTGGAGGCTTTCAGGAACAAGTGACCTGTAACAGTGGCTTAAACAATAGGCTCATAGATTCTTCAGGGTTAGTTTAACAGCTCAGCTGTGTCTCCAAAGACTAGGTCCTTCCTCCTTAATGTATTGGATATACTTTGTGTCATGACCATGAGAGACAGTGGTTCTCTCTCTCTCTCTCTCTCTCTCTCTCTCTCTCTCTCTCTCTCTTCCTCTTCCTCTCTCCTCTCTCTCTCTTTTCTCTCTCTCCCCCTTCTCTCTCCCCCTCTCTCTCTTCCTCTCTCTCTTTCTCTCTCCCTTCTCTCTCTCTCTCTCTCTCTCTCTCTCTCTCTCTCTCTCTCTCTCTCTCTCTCTGACAGGGTTTCTCTGTATAGCCCTGGCTGTCCTGTCACTCTGTAGACCAGGCTGGCCTTGAACTCAGAAATCTGCTTGCCTCTGCCTCCCAAGTACTTGGATTAAAGGCATGTGCCACCACTGCCTAGCAAGACAACTCTTATAAAAGGAAACATTCCTTTTGGAATTGGGGTCTTGCTTACAGCTTCTGAGGTTTGGTCCATTATGGAAGAGAACATCATGTATTAAGAATTATACACTGATCTATAGGCAGGGTGTCAGAGAAAGTAAGTCTGGGCTTGGCATGAGCTTTTGAACCCTAGCGAGACCCCTCTTCCAATAGGACCACACCTCCTAATCCTTCTAATCCTTTCAAAGAGTTCCATTCCCTGGTACTTACTAAGTATTCAAATATATGAACCTACGGGAACCATTCCTATGCAAACCACCATAGTCACCACTCTATTATCATATGACACCTAGTTACTTAGTTAGTTTGGGGGGTTTGGGGACAGGGTTTCTCTGTGTTTCCCTGGCTGTCCTGGACTTGCTTTGTTGGACTCATAGAAATCCACTTTCCACTGCCTCCAAAGTGCTTGCATTCAAACCGAGCGCCCACACCACCCAGCCTATTACTTTTATTTGTTTGTTTGTTTTTGAGAGCAAGTCTGTCATGGAACCCCGAGCTAGCTCTTTTATGTGAGCTGCCTGAGCAGCGAGCCCCTGGGATGCAGCTGTCTTCCCTATACTTTGCTTTTTCAAGTGGGTTCTGGGGAACCAAGAACGCTCATGCTTGCATTTCAAGCATTTTACCCACTGAGCCATCTCCCTGGGGCTCTAGCTCTGAACAGTACATTCTCTTCCTGCAGGATCCATGGCGGAAAGGGGGTGGTGCCTCCACTCCAGAAAACATCTTTTTCAAAAAGGAAAGTCGTTCTTTTTCCGTTTGAGCAGATGTTAACAGGTGTGAATGACCACCAGAGGCTAGGTATAATGCAGCAGTCAGGGTCTGTCCAGAGATGAGATGGAATGAATTTTATGACGGTATCTTGGTTTGGTTTGCTCTGAACTTTACTACCTTGCTGAGCCAGCAGCACTGATATCAATCGGGAATTTGCTAAACTGCGGTATCAGGCCTTACCCTGTACCTCAGCAAACAGGTAAGATCGCCAGGTAATCCATATGCAGTGAGAGTCTGAAAGGACTGTCTTTAAAAGGAAGCCAAACAGAGGATGTTGGTGCTCGCATTTAATCCCAGCACTGGGGAGACAGAGCCCAGGGATCTCTTTTCAGTGAAAGTAGCCTGGGTTATACAGCAACTTCAGTTAGATCCGGGTCATCCAGGACTACACAGTGATATTTTGTCTCAAAAGAAAAGTGGGGGAAAGAACCGGAGTCAAGCCAGGCAGAGGTGGCGCAGGCCTGTAATCCCAGCACTCTGGGAGGCAGAGGCAGGTGGATTTCTGAGTTCAAGGCCAGCCTGGTCTACAGAGTAAGTTCCAGGACAGCCAGGGCTATACAGAGAAACCCTGTCTCGAGAAAAACCAAATCCAAAGAAACAAACAAACAAACAAACAAACAAAAAAACAACCAAAAAAAAAGAAAAAAAGAAAGAAAGAAAAAAGAAAAAAGAACGGGAGTCAAGTTGAGGGAGCAGTACTTTTTCTGGGACTTAAAATGCAGTTTAGAAAGGGAGGAGGAAAAAAGAGGGCATGACAGCCTGCAGCATGGTTGCTCTGTGAAACATCTCTGCAAAGGCAAAACAGGAAAATCTGACCTATCTGCTGGCTCTCACTTCTGTCTCCCATCCATCAAAGATCGAGCCGCCTGTCACATTGGACTTTCTGGGAAGCCAAATCTTATTCCCTGCTATAGGATACTTTGTCACAGTGACTGAAGGATCCGGAAGCCAGAGCCCCGAGGCCTAGGCAGCATCTGTCACAGAAGGCAGAAAATAGGCCTGTGGAGACTGACTCAGCCAGGGCCGACCAGCAGCCAGAGTGTGTAGATAAAGAGATTGCATGTGCTACTGTGTGAATGCTCCCGGTACAGCTTGAGAAACAGGGGGAGCTGTGTCCAGTACAGCCCACACCCATCCTGCTCCTAGAAGGAGGAGGTTTATATTTTTATTAGCTCTGTAGAGAGCCCAGCACATAGTAGACTCTCGACAAAGCTTAAGCAGATAAAGCTATAGGTTTGGTTTGATTTTTGTTGTTCTTGGGAATCAAATCCAGGGCCTCACTCACGTTAGCAGGGTCTCTGCTCATAAGACGCATGCTGATATTTGATTGCTCTTGTTGGGGCTGGGCCCTTGAAGAGGAATTACAGCCTTTTGGCAGCGGTGTGTTCCCTGACTCCAGGGTGGGAATGGATGCCACAAGAGCAGGTGGTCAGAAAGCCTGCGCTGGGGCGTTTCCTCTTCCTCACACACCTGCCTCCCCTCTGCATTCCACCGTGGCAGGACACCCTTGATGGTGTTAATGTCATGCTCGCAGGGTTTCCTATCCTGAATCATGAGGGACACTTTCCATCCCCCACTCCTACACACAGTTTTTTTGTTTTGTTTTTTGGATTTCGTTTTTTTCCAGACAGGGTTTCTCTGTGCGTGAGCTGCCACCGCCACCACCACCACCACCAACTCCACCGACCAGCTTTGGTATCGCCTTTTTACCGCAGCTTGAGTGAATAGAATGAATTCTTTGGAGAAAAAAGGTCTAAGGTCTCACTATTGCCATGGCTATAGTCTATGTGACAGAAGGATGCTTCTGTCTGTGCCTCAGTATCCCCAAGCATATGACAAGAGATTTTGGTTCAACAACTTCTACAGGCCTTTCAAAAGTGTCTGGTGGCCCGGCAATGGTGGCACAAGCTTTTAATCTCAGCACTTGAGGGACAGAGGCAGGCGGATCTCAGTGAGTTCCAGAGATAATGAATTCCTGGCCTACAGAGTAACTCCAAGGCCACTTGGAGAAACTTTGTCTGGAAAAACAAAACAAAACCACCAAACAAACAAACAAAACCAAACGCGGCTGGTGTATGCTTTGAGGTTTACCATGTGCTTCCTGAGGGAAGAGGAGCTTCCTACTGCGGGCGGGCGGGACACAAGAGAAGGCAGCCGCCTAGCTTGTTGCCAACCATTTGGGTGGCTCTTGTCCCTCCTGAACCAGTGGAGGCCACTGCCACGTGCTGTTTTGTTGTTTTCCTAGGGCTGGGGGTCAAGGCTAAGGTTTTGCTCCTGCTGAGCAGGTGTTTCACCTCAGAGGTACAGACCCAGTTTATCATTCCCACCCTTGGGAATTAATCTTTTCTCAGCAGGTTGTTTGGCAATAGGCAGTCCCTGTCGCTTTTGTGTTCA